>NC_056744.1:1387944296-1388244296 GCF_019279795.1 Protopterus annectens | reverse complement strand
TGACTAAACACAAATTCACCCCCAGTTTAGCACCGTGTCCCTCATGGATAGAGGAAACATATGTATGTCCCAGCATGTCCTTGTTCAGCACTTCTCTGAGTTATTTGTATGCAAAATATAAGGACTAAATAAGAGCTATAATGGGAATGTAAGGCTGAGATTCTCAAGATCCTCACAGATCTTTGTCCCTTTAGTTTTATATACAGGTCAGGCATATTTTTATCAACAAGAGAACAACTTCTGGATAGAAATTAATAAAGAGTTGAAGGATTTTATCTGGGCGAGGAAAAAGGCAAGACTCAACTGGTATAAATTGATCCTTCCTATAGAACAAGGTGGTTTGGAATTTCCTGATTTGAAGGGGTATTTCAGAGCTACACAGTTAAGTCTCCTATGCATACCACAAGCAGAAACATATAATTCAAAGTGGAAAGTGATGACGATGAAATGGCAGGAAGCTCAAGAATTAAGGAGAGACTGGGATTTTGGATGCAGATCCTGAAGGAGAATAACAATAACCATACAAAATAATAATTCATAAAGTAGCAGAAAGTATGCTAAGAACTAAGCCAACACTAAAATGGAGAAATATTCTACTGATAAGGATAACTGCATTTAGGGCTACATAGAATAGGCATGAGGGGGCTGGAATTTACTGGAGAAAACTGGCAAAGGAACCAATGCATTGGGAGTAAATAATTAGAGAGGGGAAATGTAATAGAATGGGAAGAGGCCAATAATTAATTTGGACTGCAAGTTAGAGGTTGCCTTCTCTATCAAGAACTGATATCAGCGTATAGGCGAAGAGAAAGGAATAGGGGATCCTAAGTAAATGACCATCACTGGTAGAGCTTTAAGTATATTCAATAACTTAAACTATTAAAAAGGGATATTTAGCAGTGCTTATAAATATTGCATGATATTTATAGGAATCAATCAGTGGAGTTTAGAAAGGATTGAGAAGAGAGACTGGATAAGCAATTCACAAAGAAACAGTGGTAGGATATATGTATGGCTCCCAAATATGCAATAATGTCTAGAAAATGTAGGACCTTTGCTTGGAAGTGTTTGCATATGTATTTTATACCCCTAGCAGACTCCAAATAATTTTTCCTCTGGTAGATTGTAAATGTTGAAGGTATGATGTGGAAGAATGAGGTAACTGGAAACATATTTTGGGAGTGTAATGAGTTGGCAGACTTTAGAAATTTTTTGAAGAATATTATTCTGTCAGAAATAATGGGTGAGCAAATTGGTGTAACTAAGGAAATTATTTATTTATTTTTTTTAGCTGTGCTACAGAATCAGACTTGTCTGGACATAGTAAAGCTTTGCTGAGTTTAATTCTGCTTGCTGCCAAAAAAGTAATTAATAGAAAAATGGAAATCAAAGTCTAAACCAGCTGTACTAGAAGTGATGAATATAGTAACAGAGATAAAATTGGATGTGGGATATTTAGAAAAGAGTAAGAGCAAATCACATAGAATAAAATGCGAATTGTGGGAACAGTACATGCAGAATAATTTGGAGGAGGAATGAGGTTTAAGGAAGGCAGGAATTGAATGAGCTATGTAATGTTTGACTGACAATGACTGTATAAAAGGTTATAAGTGATATGTGATGCTTGCAGCTGAAAATATGTCAATATGATTTGTTTTCATTTATATGAATGTATGATTGCCAATGCCATAAATGATGATTCAGTAAAGTTGATTTTTATTTAAAAAAGAGATATCCTCACAGATCAATAGCTTTCTAAGTACCTATGATCCATACCATGCAGACATTGGTGGTATCAGTGAAACCAGAATGGGAGAAATTAAGGAAAGGGGCATGGCAGCCCTATTCTGTTTTGTCCTCAGCAGTGACAAGATGTAAAAGGAGAGAAGATGACATTTGGCAAAACAGATGTGGGAGCATATGAGGTGATGGTGAAGAAAAGAGTAAAACAACAATAAGGCAAGATGGGGTAAAAGTTATTTAACAGTCAAACAAGAAGCAGAAAGATAGATGAAAGGGAAACTCTTGACTGGACACCATCCACCACCCTCCAGACATATCACAAGAAGAGTGGGACTAGGAAAAGAAAGAAAGTGGTAGTGATGGTTAATCTCAGACTCAGAGATGCAGACTAGCCATTTCCTATATCCTGATTCAACAGGTAAAGGGCCTGTCAGATGTTCTGGATCAAGAAGAAATGTTCTAGCTGGTGCAAGAAATTACTAGACAGAACAACATTCTGGATATAGATCTCATCATTTCACTATGTGTATGTAAAAACCAGGCCAGCCGTGATCATCCCACAGAATGTCTCACCAAAAGTAGAAGAGGGGAAGTCAAAGCATTAAGATCCACTGGCAATTATGGGAGTGTATCTGTAGTTATTCATAACCCCCATTGTCTCTCACCAGGTTTTGCATGATATAGACCTGAAACTGGTTAAGTCCTATTGAAATTAATTATCACATTATAGACAATTATAGATCCCATTCTGTGACCCCCTCAGATCATGTAAAGTTAACAATTGAAACAAATGCCTTTATTCCCATTATATATGACCCTTCAGAGTACTTTCCCAGTTAAAAATGTAACAATTGAACCAAATGCCTTTCTTATGGGTAACTTCAACTGTCTGCCTTTAGACTGACAAATATATACTACCAACAGCAAATATGCCAAGAGATTTCTGGACTTTATACATGTCAAGACAATTGACAAAATTGCCTCCCTACCTACCAGAGATATTAATCTTTTTAATCTTGTCCTTTCAGACATTTCTCCCAGTTGCATCCCCCTCCATATTCAAACCTGACTGTCTTGCTCTGATCCTCTGTATGAAAACCTGCTTTTTGCCCCTAAAAACTTCTCTGTGTTCAGGGATTACTTCAATACCAGTTATTTATTATTTGTACTGATTGTATTAATACTCACAAATGGTATAACTCCCAAGCAAACCTTGTCACTGAGGCTGCTGCTCTGTTTTGGATAGATGTATTGATGCACCCATACTAGTCTAGTATAGGCATAAAAGCAAGTTTAGACATAAACACATATGGTAGAACTGCCACATCAGTAAACTCTATAATAAAAAGAAAAAAAATTCTTGCCATCTCTAAAAGATGTATATTTCATCATTATAAAAAGGATTTAAGACTGGTACGCAAGTCTCTCAAACTTACCATTAAGAAATATAAGATCAGCTTTGAACTTATGGTTGCAACTAATTCAAAAGGTAACAATAAGGCTTGCTTCATGTGTATTAGGAACCTTAGACGTAGCCAACAGTTATTTATTTGAACTTATCTTCAGTAAGTATATCCTTCTCTGACCACAAAAACATTGCTAATTTTCTTGTGAACAAATCAAATTCTCTTCCAGCTTCTCTTCACTCAACCTCCTTTTCTGTCCTGTCCAATTAATTAGGACTAAATCCTTTTGGCACTTTCCAAAATTAAAAATGCTACTTCCATGGGCCATGACAGTATCACTGTATGTCTGCTGATGTAAAATCTCACCTAACAAAACAACTTCATCAGCTGTTCAAGTTGAGTATCTCCACTGATTATGTCTCTGAGGTGTGGGGAATGGCAGTTGTAGTTTTCCTGCATAAATGCTGACCGTGGGTATTACAGGCCTGCTGTTCTCACTGAAATTATTTTCAAGGCTATGGAATATATTATAGCTGAACTAATAAAAAATGATATAGATGATCTTATATCACTGGATACACTCCAGTTCAGCTTTATAAGAGGTAGATCATGCCTGAGTTTTTTTGAAATGGTTACTGAGGCCATGGATAAGGGACATACAGTCAACCCTGCTTATCTGGACTTTCTCAATGCCTTTGCCACTATCCACCATGCTGGGGATTATTGACAAAATCTCCAACTGAACATTAACCTAAGTATAGTTCGCTGCATAGGTAATTGTCTGTCTGACAGAATCCATGTTGTTAAATTTGGGGTTATTTGCTCTAAATATAAAATGGCACTAGTTGTATCACAGGGTTCTGTTTTGCACCCCCCCCCCCTCCCTTTGATATGTATTTCTCTGACATAAATCAAGGGACTGTGGCTACAAAAGTTTACTTATGATTACAAATTGAAGGCAGATATCACTCTCTTTCTAATATTCACACCATTTGTTGGTAGTGGTGGTATCTCTACCAGTGTAGACTCATCCTTATGCAGTCTGTTAGTAACTGAAAAATGTATCCAAATGAATTTTATCTTCTCAATCTACTTGTGATTCAGCTGATGTAACGTGTGTTCTTTCTCTTGCCTCTGTGGCAAACTCTATATAGGTGAAACAGTGGGAAAATGTGCATTAAACATAAAAATGTTGCAGAAGTATCAGAAAGAATAACATTCAGAGTCCCTTAGCGCAGCATTTTGTTTTTGCCATAACTTATCATATGCTACCTTACCTTCTGCTGTATTATTTGGCATTACTAGTACTGACAGATGTTAATGTTTACAGATGACTTATTTCAGTTTATAATATGCTTTTCCTTAACGGTTCAACTCTGAATAAAGTTGGAAGCAGGTGATAGGTCAATTAATTATTAGACTTTAATTATTGGGGCAGTGCTGTATGTTTGTTTAAGTTATTTGTGTAAGTGTGTATGCTCTACAGTATACAAATTTACTTTATGTTGTGTACACAGTCAAAGGGTAGGACAGTCTGTGTCACAAGTGTGCTACAAGGGATCCTGTAACTACCATCTTCATTTGGGTATGATAGTACTGTTTGGATATTTAGCCAATGTTATGCTTTACTGTTATAGTAACCCACCCCAAAGAAGCTAGTACGGTTGTGTATGCTTAACATAAAACTAGATCATTGAGCAGTGGTCACTGAAATAGTAATGTTGCCTCCCTCCAGCTGCCTGAATAGTTATACATACTTTAACTGTTCTTTAATAAGTTTCATAAGTTACTATTTTTAAGTAAATTATTTGATAATTATTTAGTCAGAATATTTTGTGGGGTTAAAAGCATCAAAAAGCAGGAGGAGGACCCTGGCAGTGATCTCTCTTATAGGTAGATAGGTAGGTACTAGGCTATCGGCCCAAGGGCCTAAGTAAACCTAGCTAACAAGGTTCCCTGGCTTACGCCACCCAAGAAAGTAATTTTTCTGTGCCACTGTTGAGCAGAGCCACAGAAGTGATCCCCGGGGTGTATTTTCTATTTCCCATCCACTCATCAAGATTTTCCTTGAAGAGTGCTAATGAGGAACTTTTCTTGACATAGATGGGTAGCTTGTTCCAGAGTATGGGAAGTCTCTGGGACAGGAATCTATCCCTCCAGCATGTCTTGTTTGTTGTGATGATAAGGTTTAGATCCCTAGAGCATGTAGCTCGGAGGGATTGGGATTTCTTTAGGTGTAGCATGTTCAACAGTTTTGGGTTTGGCATAGCTTTATATGTTAGGCAGAGATCACCTCGGAGTAGGCGGTATGCTACAGAGTAAAGCTGGAGTTTTTTGAGACGGTCAGTGTAGGGCATCTGTTTGAAGCCAGTAATCCTCTTTGTGAGGTACTTCTGTGGCCTTTCGTGCTGCTGCAGATGTCTTGTGAGGTACATTCCAAAAGGGGTATTGTACTCTATAATGGAGTGTCGAGTAGAGGGGAACAATGACCTCTTTTTTCCTGGATGAGAACCCTTTTGTGATGAGGTGTGCCACATAGAAGGACTTCCTGACTACTGTGGTGATGTGATTATCAAAGGAGAGACTACTGTCTACCTGGGTCCCAAGGTCACTTATCACACATTCGGTGTTAAGCAGACAGCTGCCTATGTGGTATTTCATGGGTACAGAGTTTTTACCAAAGGTAATGACAATGGACTTTTTGGCATTGAGCTTGAGGCCATGGCTCTGACACCAGACATCTGTCTCAGTGAGGCCCTTCTGTAGGATGTCCTCATCATTTGGGGACTCGACTATGGCTCCTAGTTTGCCGTCATCTGCAAACTTCATTAGCCAGAGGCCTTCTGTGTTAGCCTGTACTTCAGAGAAGTAGATACCAAGCAGGAGAGGTCCCAGGACTGAACCCTGTGGTACTCCACTTGTCAGTGGTTTGAAGTCAGATTTGGAGTCTGCAACTTTTACAGTGTGGGTTCTGTCAGTGAGCCAGTTGGCAAACCATCTTGTGACATAGGGATTTATACCTAGTGTAGTGAGTTTAGCTATAATTCCAGAATGGGGGATGGTGTTGAAAGCCTTGGCAAGGTCAAGATAGGCTGTGTGAACCACCTTACCCTCGTCTACGGCTTCGGTGACTGCCTCAAAGAAGTTGATCAGGTTCAGGAGACATGATCTGCTTTCACAAACCCAAACTGGGTGGGGTCCAGAGTTTGGAGGTTACCAATGTCTTTGTTTATGAGTTCCATAATTATACGTTCCATGAGCTTGCAGACCAGGCTTGTCAGGTTAATAGGGTGATAGTTCCCGGGATCAGTGGTGGCTCCCCCTTTGTGGAGTGGAATAACTGTTGCTGTGCGCCATTCAGTGGGCAGCTTTTACCTGCGTAGTTGTGATTACAGGGACTCTGCATTCTTCCTGTATAGATGTGAGCCCTTTAGTGGGCGAGAAGGGGGTAAAGTTAGCACTGAACCTATCTGCCAAGATGTTGGCAATATCAGTTGGTTCTGGAATTTTTGTGCCATTGTGCTGTAACTCAGAGCAAATCTGGGTGTTGCTATTGAGATTCTTGACATAGCTATAGAATGCTTTGTGGTTGTCCTTAAAATCAGTGGCGATTTTGTTTTTCATAGCTAGCTTTGGAGGATCTTATAAGGAATCTCAGCTTCTTACTGAGGCTCACCAGGGAGCCCCTCCACTCATGGGATTTTACTCTCTTTTACAACAGTTTCTTCCTTCTGTTGTACATCTTGTTTATGGCAGGGGACCACCAGATTATCTTCCTTTTTTTGGAGGATAGCATCTTGGTTCTGTTTGGGATAGCACAATCCATGCATTCGTGTAAGTGCTCATATAGTGCATTTGTGTAGGATTCAGCAGTCGTAACAGTATTGTCCATCTGCATGGGTGTCATGAAGTTCACCACTTCTGTCTTAAGAAGCATGAAGATGGCTTTGGAGACATTTTTTACCATGGTTTCCTTAACGGGGGGTGGAGGCGGGATGTGGATATCTAGAGTGATTAGCTTATGGTCAGATTGGAACAATGAGGAGTTGACTTCAGGTGTGGAACACCTGTCACTCATGTTGGTAATGACTAGGTCTAGGATATTGTTGCCCCTGGAGGGGGTGTGGATAAGTTGATCCAGGGCATTGGAACTTATGAATTCCAGAAAGTGTTGAGCGAAGGAGTTGGTACATGAGTAGTTTTCCCAGTTAATGGTGGGGTAGTTGAAATCACCCATTATTAGGGTGTTTGGCTGAACCCTAATATTTTCCAGTATATCAAGAAAAAAGGAGTGGGAATCCTGGGGCATGGTGGGGGATCTGTAGCAAGCTACAATTTGGATTGCAGTTTTGCCCAGAGTTAGTTGCACTTGGATAACTTCGGATGCATTATGCTGAGCAACTAGCCTGGAGGTGTGGATATCCTTAATGAATATGGACACACCTCCGCCTTTGGTGTTCCATTCCAGATTACATGGCTAAAAAGTGTGGTATGAGTTATAGCCTGGTAGTGCAGGGGTGCTCTCTGGAGCCTTGAACCAGGTCTCAGTCACTGCACAGATATCGATGTTCTCCATTTTAAGGAGTGTGTCGAGTGAGTGCATTTTGAGATTTAGACTTCTAGGATTGAGTAGCATTACCCTCAGTTTTGGCTTGCTTGTTCCTGTTACGGTGGTGAATTTGTCATTTGAACCTTGCCTAAAAAAGGTACTATAGGGGTGGCAAGAGCCTTAGCCAGTATCCGGAATCCCAGGGGCAACAGGTGCAGGCCATCTCTGACAAAGCATCGTGGTCTGTCGACCATGTCGTCCCAAGCAGACAGGTACTGGATCCCCTTAGAATGACACCAGAAGTGTAGCCAATTTTTGAAGTCAATCATTTTGTCCTTGTACTGCAGTATCATTCTGGGCGATGGCAGAATGCTACTCGAGGCTAGGGCCATACCTGCCTGGGCTACAAGATCGGAGAGCTCTTCCATGTCTCTTTTCATGTAGTCCAGGGAGGTACGTCTCAGGTCATTCACACTAACATGGAAAATGACAGAGTCATATTTGTACTTGTTGTGGAGTGACCAGATTGGGTTATGTGGTGGATCCTGGCACCCGACAGGCAGCTGATAGTAACCTTCTCCTTGTTTAGCCTGGTGAGTGGGACATCAGTGTGCCTGACTATAGAGTCACCTATGACTAGTGTGTTGGGTACGTTGTTTTGCCTTATGGGCTGTGGTTGAGTGGCACACTGAGTCTTTGGGCTGTGTGTCATTTGGGTTGTGTTGGGGGTGGAGGTTGCTTGCGATTCTGCATTGGAGGTCTCTGTTGCTTGAGCAGATTATTATTGAGAGCCTACGCAAATGTTTTTGTGTTTCTATGTGTGGATTTTGGTGGTGTAGATTTAGTGGGACTATGTGATGAGTGTGGTGTGGTGCAAGTGTTTACGTTCTCCTCTTGACTATCAAGTTCAGTCTTGGTTGGAGAGAGCTTTACCTCCAGTTTGGCTAGATAAGTGCATCTCTCACTGGTTGTAGTGTTGGGTGTTAGGAGGAGAGGATTGTCTGTGTATGTGAGGCAATTGCTACATTGCCCCAAGTTGCCCAGATTCATCATATAGACAGGGGAGAACACTGGGAGCTGACCCTTGGACATGCCTGAATAAAAAAATATTTTCCTCTAGATAAGTGAGGAAAGTGAGTACAACAGCTCTTTTTCTCTAAGCAAGTGAGAAAAGTAAGTACAAAAATTGTTTTTCTCTAGGTAATGAGGAAGGTTGAGTGCTGTAGTAATTTGTAGCTTATTTATTGCTTACAACAAGTTCTGAACAAGAGCTGAGCACAAATAAGCAAATTCAAGTGCTAAAACTAAGAATCTGTATCCAGACTAGACTAGTTACAGGAAAGAAACAAGTGCAAATGTGGGCTTTTAAATCAGAAAGTTGAGAGAGATGGAAACATTGCCCAAACAGCCAATAACTACAATTTCTGGGCCAGAAACCACTCCAAATGTGATAGATAGGTTACCTAGTGCTTACCACTCCCACTGATAAGCTAGCAGGTTTCCCTCCAACAGAGAAAGGCTTGGGGGGGGGGGGCTCAGGACCTTACAAACAGTCCTGGATACAGCATACCTGTATCTGGACTAGACTAGTTACTGGAAAGGGGGGAAGCAAGTGCAAATGCGGGCTTTTAAATCAACAAGTTGAGAGGATGGAAAAACTGCCCAAACAGCAAATAACTACAATTTCTGAGCCAGAACCACTCCTTATGTGGTAGATAGGTTACCTAGTGCTTACCACTCCAACTGATAAGCTAAAAGGCTTCCCTCCAACACAGAAAGACTTGGGAGGGCTCAAGAGTTACAAACAGTCCTGCATACAACAAATCTGTATCTGGACTAAACTAGTTACAAGAAGGGGGGGGAAACAAGTGCAAATGATCAGGAAGTTGTGAGAGAGATGGAAAAACTGACCAAGCGGCCAATAACTACAATTTCTGAGCCAGAAACCACTCCTTATGTGGTGGATAGGTTACCTAGTGCTTACCACTCCCACTGATAAGCTAGCAGGCTTCCCTCCAACACAGAAAGGCTTGAGGGGCTCAGAATCTTACAAACAGTCCTGGATGCAGAAAATCTGTATCTGAACTAGACTAGTTACAGGAAAGGTGGGAAACAAGTGCAAACATGGGCTTTTAAACCAGAAGTTGAAAGAGATGGAAAAACTGCCCAAACGGCCAATAGACTACAATTTCTAGAACAGAAACCACTCCTCTTGTGGTAGATAGGCTACCTAGTGCTTATCATTCCCACTGATAAGCTAGAAGGCTTCCCTCCAGCACAGAAAGGCTTTTGGGGCTCAGAAGCTTACATACAGTCCTGGATACAGCAAATCTGTATCTGGACTACACTAGTTACAGGAAAGGTAGGAAACAGGCTTAGAGTTTTTTTTTTTTTTTTTACAGAAAAGCAGCTAAAACAGCACTAAAGAAATTCAAGTGCAGTGGAAGCTAGCACACTTCAGTGTGTAGCAGTATTAAAGCAAATACAGTTTAAATAAATGCAATTTATTTAAAATGTATTCTGAACTAAATTCAGTTATTGCTTTATTCAACTCTGAACAGTTAAAAAAGTCTTTTTATATAGTTATACAAACTATATATATATATATATATATATATATATATATATACACACACACACACACACACACACACACACACACACACACACACACACACACACATGCATATGTGCGTGTGTGCACTTATTAGTTGAGAGTATTATGGAAATGCTGGCATGGGAATCTGTCATAAGGAATGCAGTGCTACTGATAAAAGCTTTGACTGGTGTAAAGTCATGGAAACGTGAAATATAACCCAAATGTTATAATTTACTGTTATAGTAACCACTTGAAGAATGCTAAATGTTGGGGTAGGTATTTTACACACAGCTCTACTTCACTAGTAGGTTGTCTAAAATGCACCACACCAATCTTTTGAAGCAGCATTACTGTCTTTTGACCAGAGCTGAAGTTTGTTCATTTAGTGTGTAGTGCTGTTCCCTGATCTGGCATCCTTTATTCCTCTTAGCTACAGAGGAAAAAAATGGAGGGTCCAGTCTCTGTTCCCTGATCTGGTCCATTAAATCTGTTCTCCCTGATCTATGCTCCATCTCTTAATTTGAGGAAGGGAAATTGGTCCTTTCCCCCGATCTGGAGCAAAAAAAAAGGAAAAAATATATATTTTTCTTTAAACTGTAGCAAGCCACTTGTTGTAGCAAGTGGTTTGTTACAGTTACCATACCACCCACTAAGAATTTCAGCTGTTGTGAGCTTCTGCCCTGACAATATTTGCAGTATTGGTATTGATTTCCGAATGCCAGTACTGTAATAAAGTCCCATCGGCAATTGTAGATCATGCCTCCTAACACCTTGCATCCAGAGTGGCTGCCCTCTTCACCCATCCTATATATGCTTCTGCCAGTGACTGACCTTATGTATAAGTTTAACTTAAACGATAAGCAAAAATAAGTTTGCTTTGTAAGATGTCTGTTACAGCATAGCAGTATGTATAAAACAGCGAGGCATAGTGGTAACCAATAGACATATATACAGTCTTTCACAGATACCCAGTCACAGCAAAGTAATAGTAGTTGAGGTGGCTTCAGATTCCCTGTCACACTTCCTGATTGATACTGTAGACTCAACAACTCTGTGTTCATCAACATTATCTCCAAAATGATCACATCACCTTACCTCTGCTAACCTGATTTAATCAGTGGCATATGTGTAAAGTTATTTAAGAAACTAATGGTGCAAGTAATGTATATAAATGTAGTCTTTGTAGTCATAACTTTGAGTTTCTTGGTGCTGTCTCTGTAAAGATCAAAGTCTTTTTTAAAGCAGAATATGGCCTACTAAATATTGCATTATATTTTAATCCTGCCATCTGTGGGAGGTTGGAAATGCATGCTGAAAGCAAATCTGTATTACCTTGTCACTCCAGCAGTGGTGGCTGCACATGTTGAGAGTGACCCCCACCAGACACAGTACATGCATGCACAGACACACACACACTGCCATTTTCTCTTTCCATTTTCAAATGTTAAGCTTACTGCTTTATGTAATAAAACAAACAAAAGTAAAACAAAGTCAGTATCTGCAGTCATACAAAAGAAAGCTGCATTTATGTACTGCATTTAAAATAATATATAGACTTATGAGGCAAGCCTCAAAAATACTGCTGGCTAGCATTAAACTGCTTTCTGGAGCCGTGACAAACACTGCATTCCTGATGGACTTTAAAACTTGTGGGTAAGAGGCCTCTTGGGCATCAGAAAAAAATGTCTTCCTGTCTGCAACCAGACAGGCTTTTCTAATTTCTCTGGATACCTACCACAGTTTTCTGTAGCCCTGTTGAAAATGAAAACATGCATATTCTCAGATTTACAAGAGATGCATTATTATTTTTGCTGTAGCTAAAACACAGCCTACAATGGTCTCATTGTTTTTGAAGGCGTGTATATATTCTGCATATATCCTGTCAAGTGAACCATGTTTTACCAGTGATTCAGCTTACTAAACAGTAGTCCTAGTAGAGACGAAGAAAATCAGACAGTGAGCTTGTCTTACATAGCAGGACATTTTTTCAAAGAAAACAGTATCAGCTTTTCTTCTTTTAAAACTGAAACATGAATATATTGTGTAGTAATCAGTTTCACAGGATTCTGCACATTCTTTTTTTACTAGTTGTGAACTGGTTTGCCGGATAGTTAGTAATTTTTAAAGGCTGCTGAATTTGCTGTTTGCAGATAGCCTGAGGCAACAGTCTTGCATACTTATATAGGAATAAGCACTTTTTATTAAATGACTGCACCCCAGTGTGTGCTCAACAGGGAGACAGACAGGTAAAGATCTCTAAAATACGGTCATTCACTTTTATGAGGCATAGTACTGGTTATGAATGTCATTCTTGGTAAGCTGCTGTGCCTTTGGTGTATTGGTTTTATTTCATGTTGCCTTCAGGACTCTTGTACTACAGCTTGAAAAGAGTTTACAACACTGCCGTGATTTTCCCTCTGAACAAAGTGGCCAACAAGGCCAACTGCAAATACACAACTGCTTAAAGTCCACAGTAGATCTCATATCTTAAGTCTTTGCACTTATGGCACAAATTGTATGAAAGATGTTTTTATACAGTAGCATAATACATCAACAACTGCAAAAGTCAGATAAAGAAAATTACTTAACTGCATTCAAAAGTATTTTTCAGACTTGATTAAATATCCAGTGTGTATAGTAAATAAAAATAACTTCACAAGACCTAAATACAGTGGGTCTGGTTAAGTTGTTTTGTTTTCCTGCTGTTGGTAACCATCGTAGTGTCTTTTATGCCTTTGGACATTCTCATGCCTGTTTACATGCTGTTTTTGGCTCATGGTCTTTTTACCCCATCCCCAAACCAGCACACTATATGTTGTCTGCTGTGTGGATGGTTAGAGTGTCACATAGTTGGAGATATGCATACACCTGGGATTTGTTTTGCTCTCAAGTTTAAGTCATATTTTCTTAGTTTTACTTTTTGGACCAAAGGTGTAAGAGGTTACGAACAAATGACATGTATTTCTATCAAAAACCTCTTATGTCTACATTATGCCCATCCCCAGTTATTTAAAGCCTCTTCCCTTGATATAAGTAGATAAGGTAAGAATTTTTCACTTAAACAGTTTATTTTTATTTTATTTTATATTTGTTAACCGGGGGTGTCTGACTGAGCCAAAAATGCCCTTTTTCAACAGAGGCCCGGGGGGAAAAGCTCCACATAGAAAAATTACAGATACATTTAGATATTTAGACATGATCAGTATACACACAAATTACAATAGACATGTTTTTACAGTGGTGCAGCACATCAACAGTTACAGTGGAGAGAACAAACAAGAAAACATTAATTTAAAAATAAAGGTAATTAATAGATTTGTGGTGTACAGCTGAAATATGGAACACAGGTAGAATACATATATAGTACACAGGTACAGTACATACATTGTACATTAGCCAGTGTTTGTGAGTAAGAGTGAAAACTATTATCAAGTACTCTGGGTATAGTATGTGTACCTTATCCGCTTTCACTAGCCTGGGGAAAATTGAATTAAATTAAATTGACCACATGTTAATACAACATAACAGATTCAGTCAACAAACAGTTACAGAAGCAATATGTCCATTAAGATGTAGGTTTCAGTAAAGAGCTGGGTACCAGAAGGCTGACTCATGGGAGAGAGGAATGAACTGCTAGAGACTGACTCTTCTTTATTAGGGTTTCTTGTGCATTGCTACCCATTTGCTGGAATCTGGCATATTGTAAGAGAAGAACCAGTTATACATAAATGGAGTTGTTAACAGGTACCCAGGGGAGTGAAAGTCTGTTCACAATTCTGCCATTGCGAAAAAGTCCATACTCATCACAGTATGATAACAAGTGAAGCTCATGCTACCCAGTGCAACATTATAAGACTGAAATAATGGTCCAATCAGTGAAGTGGTCTCCCCACAAAAATATTTCCAAAGGAATTTGTGAATGGTAAGAAACTTGGTAGCCAAAAAAGGAGAAACAGAAAATGAAGCTGCTTTTATTATTGTGATAAGTATCAACTACTTAATGCCCTCCAAGGAACATATTTTTAGAATTATATAATTAAGGAGTAAAATATGAGAGGTTGCATTATATCATAGAATACAGAAACATGACTTCTTCTTGGGCAGGTTTGCTGAGTTTGCAGTCATTGAACAAAACACATCAAGCTACTTGTGAGTATCACTATGACCACTGTGATTGGTGGTGCTTTGACCTGTGATGTATTTAGTCATTGTCGATTTTATGTAAATCAAGGTGAAGGCATGGGAAGTTCTGTTGTTTCTCTAGTTATATAGACTGCAGCTGAAGTTTAATTCTATTACTTTGTGCGGCTGAGTGATGTAAAGAGTTGTAGGAATGATATATCTTCACCCTTGTGCTATTCTGCTTTCTGTACTTGTGTGACTTTGTCGTTACTATATTTAAGGAAGGGATTGAGGGGATGCTTTGCCCTAGTGGCAGAGTTCAGGAAGGCATCCCCCTGCAAAAAAAATGTTTTCGTTGTTTTTATTTTACTTTCTATGGAAATGGTTGTGAGCTTGCAGCTCATTGATTTAGACTGTTTCAATTTGATGTAAGAGAACCATTCAATTACCTTACTTTTGACAATTCATCATGAAGTGGTTTGTTCAAGTTTTGCACTGGATCCCTTAGTTAAAAAAGGATTGTGCAGATACCATTGTTAAAGTAACAGGATTATTGTTTTTTTGTTTGTAGTGGAAGATCCTTTACATATATCCAGTAATTCTTACATTATCATTCTGTATTAGTCCATTGTCTTTGGCATTGCCCATTGACTCAGTAGGCTTCCCATGCTTGATCTCAGTATCCCCTGCAGTCTTGTTTTCCACATTTTCTGCTTTAAATACATTGCCTTATGGATTGACCTTACCCCCTTGCCTATCCAGCCACTCCATCCTAATCAAAGGATAGTTTGCCAAATACAAAGTTATTGTAAGGCAACAAGGATGCTAAACCCAGAAGCATGTATGACATTTGCTAAAATATCCTAATTCCTAAACTGCAGTATGTCTTGCCCATCCCTGCCTGCTTTTCCAGAATACAGATAACGTTAAGTAAAAATGTAAGTAAGTTTTGTATCCCTTTCTAGCATTTCCCTTCTTCTCTGTACTTGAAAGGACTAGTTCTCACCACCCTCGATCATGGAATACTCTTCTTGGGCAGTTGCTCTACTCTTTTATTCAGTGCCTTTAAAACCCCTAATCCTTTCATTCTCAGACAGATGGAGCACTAGCCTTAAATCACCCTAATTTTAAAATGCATGCTTCTGATAAATCTTTTTTTTTCTAGTTGCACTTACAGTGTGGAAAATGCTCCCTGGGTTTTCCATTAAAGACATTCTCAATGCAAATATTTCTGTGGTAATGTCTAATAGGCAGAACATACCTCTCAACAGTTGTGAATTTTGCAGGATGTTCAGATTTTTGCGTAATATCTTCAGTCTGTTCTTCATAAAATGTGTTTTTTCCTGGCAAATCATTGAGGATTGAAGTCAGTATATATATAATGACAGACATTTGAGTTTCAGTCTTCATATTCTTCAGAAAAAGCATACTAATGCAAATCCTGTTATTCTAGCAACTTTCTAAATTTATAGGAGCAATATTTTTGGCTTTGTCCAGAATTCTTGTACTAAGAGGTTGAGAGGTAAGAGAAGAACTCCTTGAGTGTGCTGGAAGAAAAAAAAGTTAAGAAATGTTGTGTTGGTCCAGTAACAGAAAACTCAAAGACATTGGCAAAGCTTGAGTGTGCTTTACTCGTCGTTTGCTGTTTAAATCATATGATTGCTGCTTCCAATATATTTTGGCAGAAAGACTGCAAGGCATCAGCATATAGATCTCTGCTAGCTACTCTCTGAACTAACAAATGAACATGCTTTTGACTTTCTTGTGGAAGCATGATTCTGTGTATAGACATTTGATGTGTATTATAATGTTTAGCCTATCTGGCAGTTTGGATTCATGGATTTAGTTTAAGAGATGTTAAATCATTTCATCCTTTAATCCTGTGCTTGATTCCCTTAATTTTTTACTTGTGTACACCTGTGAGCAAGTCACTTAGTCATACAGGTCTCCTGGATTACCATTGAAAAGAAGCAGCTGGACTTAGTAGGTTTAACTAGTTAACCAAAATAAAATAAAATGTAAACAAAAATAAGTCTCTATTTTATGTCACTAAGAAAACATACTTGGCACACATCAGCTTAGAATATCAGGCAAATATATTGTACCTACTTATAAATTACCCTTGCCCGATTCCAAGGACCGTAATTATATACTACCAATAAAACAGTGATTATCTCTGAGTGAGATAGCTCATACTTTTAGAGTAATACCATTGTGTATTTGCTAGGGCCATATTGTAGGAAAGAGTATTTAGGTGCTGCCTCTATCCATAGTTAGTACAGGGGAGCAGTATGAAGTAAATTCCCTCATTCCCATCCACAGCTCCAGTTACTGCTTTACTTTTGATAGGGAGTATGTTCCACAGTAGTGGTAAGCTCTGAGGACTGTACTTGTCTCTGAAAACTGTCATGTTTAAGTTGCAGAAAAGATTTAGGTCCCTGGAATGAGTCTTGCAGATGCGCAGTAGGCCCATCAGTATTAGGTCAGGGATACCTTACAAGCCAAATACAGGTCCTCTCTCAGAAGTCTGCAGGATATTGAATACATTGACAGTCTTTTGAGGCAGTCCATGTAGGAAATTTAGGCATATGTTCTTAGTTTGAGGAACCTCTGTGGGTGCTTGAGTTATTGCATGTGCCTGACCAGATACATGTCAAAGGGGGCATTATATTCAGTGATTGGCCTCATGAGAACATAGGGAGGCAGTGGCTTCCCTGGAACTGGACACTATCCCTTTGCTTGTAAGTTGCACAATAAAGAAGGACTTTCTTGCCTCTGTGGACACATGTTGGTTGAATGTTAAGTCATTGTCACATTTCTTCCCAAGTGTCAAACTACAGGGTTGATTCCTAAGGGCAAATTTTCAGTGTGGTAAAGTCTTGTCTTTTTTCATTGTTTTGGTGATGTGTTCAAAGAAGTCTGTTAGGTTGATTAAGGAGGATTTGCCTTTGACGATCTTAAACTGGGGTGGGTCCAATGTTTGACATTCACTTAGTTCTTTTTGATTAATTCCATGATTAGTCTTTCCATAGCTTTACAAATGAGGCTGGTCAGACTTATAGGGCAGTAATTACCAGTGTTAATGGATGGCCCTCCCTTGTGCAGGTATATGACTCCTGCTTTCCTCCCTTTGTTTGGTACAAAAACAGAGTTGTTAGGGCCATAGTTGAATCATGCTTCATGCAATTTAAGAAACTTAATGGGATATTATCATGGTCTACTGATGTAGCTTTCCTGGTCTTTGAAATTTTTAAAGATTCTAGGGGCTACTGGCATCTCTGGTTTCAGTTTCATTTCATGGGAAACAATTTTATGGTCTAACCTAAAGAGTGAAGATGATATGCAAAGGGTGGAGCATGACTCTCCCATATTAGGAAGAATAAGGTCAAGGACATTGATTCCCTTTTCAAATTCTACATTACATATAAATCTTATGCCTGTGTTCATTGATGAAATATGCATTTGTGTGTGTATGTGTGTGAGTCAGTGAAGTGTAGAAGTGTGCATGTACAACGTACTGCATATTAAGTTTTGCTGTGTCTATATACAGGCTACGTTTAGCACAGGACATGTCTGAAAAAGATTCTCAAGCTAGTCTTCTTACATGGTTAACAAATGAATAGAAAGGAAACTCTTTTAAAAATACACACATCCATTAAATATAAAGCTGCACTCACATACTGTACGTAGTATGACTATACAATGTCTGAAGCCATGATACCTACTTATTGATTTGCATTCCATCACAGATAGTCATGGTTTTCTGGGTTCTCTAACTTCTTTAAAGAATTACAGTACTGACAGCAGTAAAAGCAGTGGTGCACATTGCATAGCACAACATACCTTTTCTTTCTTATGTTCCAGCTGTCAGTAAAGTCTGAGAAGGCCACTGAGAGATCTATGTAGTGCTGTTGTAGTGCAAGGTACACTCCCCCAGTACAGAACTCACAGAGTTTCTTTTATAGATACATCTGTGCAGAGCAGTGCAAGGAAAAGGTGGGAGAACTTCATAGACTGCATCCATTTCTGGAAGATGAGAAAGGTGAGGAGATCTGTTGTATTGCAAAACTGGCTTAGACTGCATCAGTTTCATTAGACTGCATCAGTTTCTGGAAGATGAAATGGGTGACGTGGCCTATTTTTTACACAAATAGGCTTAGACTGCATCAGTTTCTGGAAGATAAGATGGGTGTTGTGGCCTGTTGTCACACAGAATAGGCTTAGAATACATCAGTGTCTGAAAGATGATACAGTTGAAGTGACCTATTGCTGTACAGAATGGACTTAGACTTCATCAATTTCCAGAAGGTCAGAACTTTTGTTTTCTTGTTTGTGACAATTTTGGCTCCCCATAGCTGACCATCAACTGGTCCCAGGACTTCTACTCAATCATTAGATCAGCCATATCCAATTATCCACCCCTGGACAAGTTCCAACATATTATGGTTGTGGCTGGTCAAGAAGTCAAAGTTTCCTAGGTCAACATCATACTCCTGCAAAGGAGTGTTTTCCCATAAGGACCAGCTCCCTGCTTGAGTCTGTACTATTCAATGGAGAGGTTTGCAATGGGCTACACTATCATATCATCCAATCATCCATATGCAACTTGGTCACAACCCTACTCCCTCTGGACAGCACCCCTGCACTTCACAGGCATCTTCCAGGGATCAGCCACAAGGGTATGTCCAAGCTTGCACACCCTACCAAGAATGGGCATGCCCATCCTCCTTGTATGTGCCATCAAGAGCCCAAGACACTCTTCAAACTAAGTCACCCAGGTTGTAGTCAGTGATTTACCCTCTAGGCCACTGATACAGGCTTCCATAAGATGAGAAAGGTAAAGCAGTCTGTTGTTATACAGAATGGGCTTAGACTGCATCAATGTCTGCAAGATAAGACAGGTAAAGCATACTGCTGTTTTATAGAATATGGACTAAGGCTAATATTGCTGTTTGTACTATATTTTATTGAGCAAGAGTGAGTATCGAAAAATGGATGATTAGTCACACTAGAGTGTAAGTAATGTTTATACTTTGTATTGTCAGTGTATGATAATATTGTCTATATGCTTGGGTGGCATGCACATAATTTGAGTGGTGGTGACAATTTTCTGGGTTACAACCTCTAAGAGGACAAGTTTTGCAGAAAATTATGAATGACCAGACATAAACAGCTACCTTGTGCATGTGGTCCAGTCATACAGGAAGTGCAACTATACAATGTATATGTGATGTCCTTCCTCTAGGCCAGTGATCAGAAAGCCTCAATCCCACCACTGACATGCTGTTATTGCCACTTGCTGACTCCCCTCACTTTTTGTTCCCCGCCTTGCTTCAGTGTACATTTGTATGCTACATGGCCCCTCTTGTTACATTTAAAACATCTAAACCCTGATCCTGTCCATGTACCTGAACTAGTGGCTTCCCCTTTTGCTGGTGCACTCTGTTTTTGGACCTGACAAGACACTCATCCATGTCATATGTCTCAGCTGTACAGATTTTCACTGAATGTCCAGATTTTTGCCGTATATTTTTGGTCTATTCCTCATAGAATTTGGGGTTTTCTGACAAATCACTGAGATGATCTGAGGATTGAAGTCACTAAATAATGGCATACATTTTGAGTTTCAGACTTCAAATCCTTCGGAAAATGTATGTTAAAACAAGCCTTGTTATTCAAGCAACTTTCTACATTTATAAGAGCAATATTTAAAATCTATCCCTATTTTTGGGCCTTTGTCCCCCCATTTTCTCAGGCTTTGTCCAAATTTCTTGAAATAAGAGGTAGAGAGGTGTGATCCACATTCATCTTGCCTTGCTTTAGTAAGTAACTAGGAAACAGTAATTCTTCAGTTAGAAAAATATAGTGAGATAAGCTAAATGTATTTTTTCTGTTATCTGTCTGAGGCTTTCCATCTGTGTTGTTTTTTTTATATTTCCTGTGATCTAAACTCTGGTGTTTATTGTAAATAGATATTCAGTATTTTCATATTTTTATTATTAAATATATCTAAACCTTTCATTGTGGCTGGTCTTTTAGAAAATAGTTGACCTTTGAGAGTACTTGCATTTATTTAGTGGCACTGTGGGTCCACATTCCTGAAAGTCTTGCTGCTTGGCTGACCACTACCATTTGTATAAGTATTAACTAGAATAAGTGTAATTGGGTACCCTGGTAAGAGCCTTAAAGTAGATGGCTTCAGGTGTTCTGGTGGCAGCACATCTACAGTGTCAGAGCAGTTAAGCTGTGCCAACCTTTCCCAGATGGGTGGGTGTGTGTGTGTGTGTGTGTGTGTGTGTGTGTGTGTGTGTGTGTGTGTGTGTGTGTGTGTGTGTATGTGTGAAAATCAAATTTCAAAGAGAGTGTGTGTGACAATTACTTTGAACAGGGACACTGAGAGCACTGATTTCATAGACAGGGCATTGGAGGACTTGGCTTTGAATACCTGGCTAAGGACTGAATTCTAGAGTGGTCATTGGGGAGGCTTATTTGGGGCCTGGAAGGAAAGCCCAGCCCCAGGACTGGAGTGTGTATTCCCTTTGTGTTCTTAAGGGAAATTGTACTTGGTGCAGAGAGCCTCATCTGAAAATACTGTGCGTCTGTTTTCTCACCATGAACGTTCCCCACCAGTGTCAGTGGTGAGGATTGAGGCTTCTTGATTACTTGCCCAGAGGAGGGATGTCACAGTGTGCAATAGCATAGAGAATATGTATGTACTCTTTTTTCTCTCTCTCTAGTGACAAACTATAGAAATGATCCCTGAAAAAATGGCAACATCAAAAAAAAAAAAAAAAAAAACTAGAATAAGGGAAAAAAAATGTATTTTTTTAACTGGTTGTGAGCTAGATCTTGACATTGTATGTTGTAATACAATTTTTATTGTCTAGTGTACAAATAAAAAAGAATGTGTTATGGCCTGAAGTTGTTTCGTCTCATTTTATTTTAATGCTCTTTTCCTTTTATTTTTTCTAGGGTCCTCAGGGACCAAGAGGAAGACCTGGTCCTCCTGTAAGTATAAAGGAATATTAACAGGATTTTACCACTTGTAACCAGAAAAAAATCATGTGCAGCCAGTCAGCAGATACACATTTTAGGAAAAGTACTGTGATTATCCATTCTCTAAGTTCCAAAAACTGATACAGCACAGCATCTCAGTGTGTGTTGGTCTCCTTATTAAATGGCCGTACTCTTTCTCTTTGTCATCAAAATGACTGTTGCAACCGTACAAGTGAAGAGTTATGATTTTTTTAATGTGTATATGACACATACTAGACAATAAACTTAGCTGGAGTCACATATATTGGTTCTGCTGCATATGGTACTTTGGCTAGAATGCTGTGGTAGTATCTTTTAAGTTCAGCTGTCAGTGTGTGCGTTTCTCAGCTAGATGTGCCTCATGTTCTATGTGTAAATTACTGAGCTGTAGTTAGAATATGTACTGCAGGTGTTAATCTGTTATATTGATGCTATGTTTTTGAAATATGGTTCTTCGTTTAACATTGCCTAGTTAATTGAATGATGCTGGAGTCTGTTTTGTGTGCCACCCTTCTAAAAGAGAACATGATTTAGCCCTTCACCAAAACTATAAATAAGAAAGGTATTTGAATACTACAAAAAATTCTAGTAAGTGGTTTGTCATCGCACTTATTGATTGTTATATGACCTATAATTTCCTTATGTGACTTAATTTTTAATTAGTTTGGGTAGACTTGGTTTTAATTAGTTTGGGTAGACTAGATAAAGGCCAAGCTTTCTTGTTAAAGAGTGCATTCAGTATAAAAGTTTTATACTTGCAGACAAGGCAAGTCAGATTCTGACATTTAGACACATTTAAACAGAATTTAAGGCAGCTAAAGATGTCTTAATTCATGGAATCTGTTGATTTCTTGTAAATAGTAAGCTGTGGTTCAAACTAAAGAATACCCACCATCCTCTTTCCTCTCACCAACACCCTATATTCTACTGTTCACAACAGTCTTACATTTGTGGTTTCCTCAAAATGCCTATCAAGCATTCCTTAAAATACACTTATAAATCACCCTGATTTACTGCTTTCAGCATGATAATTTGCACTCCATTGTAGTTCTAGACAGCTTCTACTTGTCTCTGGCCTTACAGAAACAGAGTCTGTAGAACCACAAACTAAATTTGTTGCATTTTAAACAACTGTCTGTGTAGAGAGCAAGGGATGATGTACTTTTTTTTGCATTACAGAATCACTCAGCAGTTTTTCTGTGTTTTACACAGGTTTCCCTCTTTATGGGATGTTCAAGGCAAAAGCATATAAATGGGGAAATAAAAAAAAAGAGGAAGATAAGTATAAAGAACAATGGCAGAAGGTAAAATAGCTTTTAAAAGCTGTTAGAATGTCACACTGCCACATTTATAAACAGTGTGACAGAACAGCTTTTAAAGCTACTGGTTCTACTGACGGGCACTTTAGTTTCTGCCTGCTGTCTGACAATGCTAAGTGCTTTACTGGCTGGCTTTCAAGACCTTTGAAAGCCAGTGAAACACTTCCTTCTACAACACTTTTCTTGTAATTGGTATTACATGGAACAGAAAAAGCTCCATGCACAACAAGTAATTATGATTCATCAGTCATAAGCCTTTTTTATATGTACTTGATGTGGATGGCAAGATTAATCTGTTAAGCTTCACTCTTAAGTTGAATTTCTTGGCATTCATGTGCAGAACACATAAACTGATTATGATTGAAGACTTAGAATATATACTAACTAATGAATAACTAGTTGAGGATTTCTTTAACAGATATTTTTGTGTAAAGGGTTTAAACATTATTGGCTGGCTTGAATTCAGAGATGCCGACTGTACAGAATGAGTACAGAATGCCAGACAGCATTCATATGAATTAGTAAACTACAACATTCACTGTTCTTTACAGGACTGTTTAAGGTATAACTAAGAAGCAGGTCAGTAAGAAAGAAAACCATGATTAGTGAACCATGTGCCAGAAGAATCCAAGAACAGGAATTGCAGAAAGTAGGTCCACTGTGAATGTTGTTTAACATAGTGAGAATTAAGTTCCAGTATCTTTATAACAGATCCAGGCCAGAAAGGATGAGCAGCAAATTACAAGAAGCAATGTAGGAAGATAAATGAATAGGATGAATTGCATTATTTAAATTGTGGAAGCCAGAGTTTGAGAAGAACAGTATTAGAGAGTAGTCTAAATGAAGATTGTAGAAAAGTAGAATAAAGCAGCAGTAGCAGATAGTCAGTAGTATATGCAGACCTCTCCACTATGCTTGTTTTGGATGAATGTCCTGATTTTCAGGTGTGATTACCTATTCAAATTACTTTTTGAATAACTAGAATTATTTTGAAATTAAGTGATTATTTTCAGGTTTGAGTTAGCCCTTCACATGACCTTTTCAGTAACTGTACCTATTTTGGAGATATAGCTCTATTTTCAGGCTTGAAGTACTCCTTCACATAACTTCCTGAATATTTTGGATGTGTGAATTACCCCTTTACATGACTTTCTCGTTAACCGTACCTATTTCAGACCCACGTCCCTATTTACTCCCTTCCCATGATACCAGATCACACTACAAGCATACTAAAGACACCAGTAATTTTTAGAAAGATGACCCACACTTTACAGCTATCTTTTTCTGAAGCAAAAATAAATGACTTTCTGAGGTAGATTTTTGCAATATCATTCATTAATGTTTACAGATTTTACACTGCATCTTTGATAAGCTGCTTATATTGTTGCATCATTTTTACCACTCTCAGTTTTTAAAAGTGTCTGTGAACTGTATCCATCAGTCCCTGTTGAGTGGGAGGAGTTATGTACTGTTTGGTATAAAAATTTTACAGTATTTACTTTCCCAGATTTTTCTCAATGTGCCAACGTTTCAAGAACTTTTCTATCTATTTTCAATGTCTGCAGGTTGAGAGGTATGAGCAAGTGGCAGAGTTTAACACTGCTTCACCTTATTAATGCATACTACCCCTAGACATAGCCATACACCGTACAGAAATTTTTTTCCAAAACACCAGCACTAAACAAGACATTCAGACACATACCACATAATTCATCACACTCACAACACAAAATATGTCCCCTTACCTAGCTGTAAACTTAACCCAAAAACAAATGCATGCACCAGCTGTGATGCCTAGTCTTTCTCACACTTTCTTGACCCACACACAGTCCATCTACTTATATTCAGTAATTCCAGCATTTGACGAAAAGTGTGTTTCAACAAAACACTTTCAATAAATTTCCCAAACATAAAACCACTAAGAGTAAGAGAACTCAGAATTCCACCACATGAAGGTAAACCACATTTATTTATTTATTTATTTTACATTTGTTAACCGGGAGAGTCCGACTGGATACATGTCCATTTTCAGCGGAGGCCCGGGGAGAAAAGCTCCAAGTACATAACAGACATATGAACATTGTTAATGCAAAAAAAGGAAGATAGTTGAGTTCTAAATACAATATAAAGATACATCACATCTTGGGAAAAAAAAAACAACAGCAGCATATAAAAAAACATAGGTCAGTTACAAAGGCCTTGTTAAAAAGCGGTTAAGGATAGTGAGGTAAGAGAAGGGTAAATGATAGTGGTTAATCAGGTTTGGAACAGGGACATTGCCAGAGAGTATTGAGATGGGGTTTAAGCTTTTTTGACTTGTAGGAGTGAGCGTGCTGAGGTGAGCATGGTCGGTAGGGAGTTTCACATTTTACCTACAAAGTTTGAGAATAGAGAATCCCCAGCAGAATTATTGGCTTTGGTAGTTTGAGCTAAGATCTTATTGGAGGAGCGTAAAGATTGCAGGTTAATATAGGGGTGAACGATGTTTTCAGAGCTGGTGTTTTCTCTGGGTGATACAGTATCTGGTGAGCCGTTTGAGTTGGTTGAAATGGAGTTGGCTGGAAAACTCTAACCACCCTAGTTGCTTCAAGTTAGTGCAGTGGTGCGTTCTAAAGGTGGAATTTGTGGCAAATCTAGCTATGTGATTGTAACAAGAAGCAAGTTTGTTAAGGGTTGTCTTGTTTAGGTTTGTAAAGAGGGGGGAGGCATAGAAAAGAGTTGATAGTAGGTGTGTGCTGGCAATTGTAATTTTAGCGTGAGGAGTGAGAAAGTGTTTTACTTTATAGAGAGAGCCAAGCTTTTTATTGACGGTTTTGATGGTAAGATTGAAATGGGTGTCATCAATGGTAACACCTAATAGCTTAGTGTGAGCTTCTGGTGATATAGTGATTCCATTGGAGGATGTAATAGAGAAGGTGGGGGGAAGAGTCTTGTTAGTGGGTGAGAAAGTAAGTAGTTTTGTTTTGTTGGGGTTGAGAACTAGTTGTCGACTTGAGAACCATTTTTCTATTAGGTTGAAGGTGTCTTGGGTTGAAGCAGTGAGGTCTGCCAGGTTGGAGGCAGCGCTGATGATAGTCAAATCATCTGCATATTGAATGCATGTGGCATGGGGGGGTGATTGTGGGCAGGTCATTAACAAAGATGGTGAAGAGAAGAGGGCCAAGAATAGATCCTTGGGGAACTCCAAGTGTAATAGGTAGGCATGTAGATAATTTGTCCTGCCATAGAACAGCCTGTTGCCTATTGGACAGGTAGGATTGGAACCATTTCAGAGTGGAATTGCTGAGTGATAGTTTTTTTAATGTATGGAGGAGTTGAATGTGGTTCACCATATCAAAGGCCTTGGAGAGGTCTAAGAAAAAAGCAGATGATAGTTTATTATTGTTTCTGAAGTTATTGATGGTATTAGAAAAGGATAGTAGGGCTGATGTGGTACTGTGATTTGGCCTGAAGCCATGTTGGGAGTTAGCTAGAATTTTATTTTTGGTGAGGTGTTCCATCAGTTGTTTGTGGACACACTTTTCCATAATTTTGGCCAGGGGTGAGAGTATAGCTATAGGTCTGTAGTTGGTTAGCTCTAGTGAGCTACCACCTTTATGGAGAGGAATAATGTGGGACATTTTCCATATGGAGGGATGAAGGCTTCTGACAAGGTACGGTTTATGATTATGGAGACGGATAGGAAATGGCCTCAGCTGCTTTTGCAGAAACTCAGCTGGGAGAAGGTCAGCTGCTAGCTTAGTGGGTTTTATTTTTTAAGAAGAGATGTTATAAAGGATATGGGTACTGGATCAAGGTAAATAGATGATCTGATGTAGTTGTAGTATTCTGCTGGCATGGGTAGTGGAGTGGGCTGGTTGTTTGTTTGAATTGTGTGGCCAGGGATTGTATAGTTTCTGTGAAGAAACTATTGAATGTGTTAGCAATGTTTACAGGGCACTGTTGTTTGCAAGTTGTTGGAGTGGGGGTGGTTGCCTGGCCTGGGTGCAGGAGCTTGTTTAAGCCTGCCCAGAATTTTTGTGGATTATTAAGGTGTTTGTGTTGGAGGTGGAGGAAGAAGTTTTTTATCATTTAAGATCATTCTTTTAGTTTCATTTCTAAGTTGCGGAAGGTTTGGTGGGAGTGTGGGTCTTTAGAGGTACGCCATGTGACCCACATCTTGTTTCTAGGTAGGATTTTGGATTTTGTTTCCTTAGAGAGCCATGGTGCGGTTTTGGTTTTAGTTCTAATGGACCGTATTGGAGCATGGGAATCTAGAATCTTGAGGAAGGTGGTGTTGAAGTAGATAACTGCCTCTTCAAGAGGAAGAGACTTGAGTATTGTCCAGTTGTGGGCTTTAAGTTCAGTTTGAAAAATGGAGGCGTTGAATTTATTATTGTTCC
This sequence comes from Protopterus annectens, assembly GCF_019279795.1. Taxonomy (NCBI): domain Eukaryota; kingdom Metazoa; phylum Chordata; order Ceratodontiformes; family Protopteridae; genus Protopterus; species Protopterus annectens. The sequence goes on along the minus strand of NC_056744.1, from coordinate 1,388,217,141 downwards.
TGATTTTTTTATGGTTGTAAGAAGGGGGGTGATTTTCTTGAATTTGATAACATAGGTGAGTAAGTGATCACTCATGTCCTCTGGGTGAGTACCTGCTGAGTACTGGTCAGGATCTTTATTAGTAAGGATCCAGTCCAGGATGCTGTCTTTGTTTTGGGGTTTACCTAGAAGGTAGGAGTGGATATGAGCTGAGAAAAGCCATGTAGATTTATGCTGCTAGATGGGGAGCTAGATGAGAAGGATATACATTCTTATGCACCGACTCAGAAACTGCACATCATTGGGAAAAAATTATAGATTCTTCATCCCCACTACCATGCAGTCTCACTTTATTCAACACTACATTGTTGACAAAGTGAATTGTGGAGCAAAATTCACTGGTCAACTTACAACTAGGTGCCATGCAACCATGTACCACTCTATACACACACACACACACACACACACACACACACACACACACATCACATATATATATATATATATATATATATATATATATATATATATATAGATATATATATAGATATATATATAGATATAGATAAATGTATATGGATGTGCTTTGAAAGGTCGAACCTCATATAATCGAAATCCATTTTTGCAAGATAAAAATCACAAAAGCTTAAATACCCCTGTCACGAAAGGAGATACTGCCAGCACAGCTATCTGGAATTTTGTAAATAGTTATATGTCATTGGTGAATATCGAAATTATTTGTGTAAGATGCTTGTGTTACAACTGTATTAAAACTGTATGATATGTGCATATCAAACTTGTTTGTACAGACATGTGTTGAAAAGGGTATGCAAATGATTGTGTTTTAAATAGATCCACAGTGTGCCTACTGGATAAGAACAGAAATACACATACACTTTTGTAACTGTGTAAATGTATATATTTTAACAGTGGAAACTGGGATACAGGATGTTAACCTCAGTCTAGTAAATTTCAGAAAAATAGCTGACATTAAATTACTTTATGGCAGCAAGGTTCATAGGTTCAAAGGTTCATAGGTTGGTACTAGGCTATCAGACCTAGGGCCTATGCAAGCCTAGCCATAACAATTCCCTGGCTATTTCTTCCCACACTATTTACTTCCATGGACCCCTGTCTAGCAGGGCAACTGACATGATTCCCGGGGTGAATTTCCTTTCTCCCATCCAATCATCAAGGTTCCTTTTGAAGAGGGCCAGAGAGGCACTCTGCTTGACATGTATGGGCAATCTATTCCAGAGTCTGGGGAGTCTCTGGGTCAGGAACCTATCCCTCCAGCATGTTTTGTTTATTGTGATGACAAGGTTTAGATCCCTGGAGCGTGTGGCTCTGAGTGATTGGGATTTCTTTAAGTGTAGCATGTCCAACAGCTCTGGGTTTGACATGGCCTTGTATGTTAAGCAGAGATCGCCTCTGAGTAGACGATATGTGACAGAGTATAGCTGGAGTTTTTTATGGCAGTCAGCATAGGGCATCTGCTTTAGGCCTGTGATTCTTTTATTGAGGTATTTCTGCGGCCTTTCCAGTTGTTGCAGATGTCTTGAGAGGTACATACCAAACTGGGCGTTGTATTCTATAATGGGTCTAATGAGGGATGAGTACAGTGGGACAATGACCTCCTTTTTTCTGGATGAAAAGCCCTTAGTGATGAGGTGTGCCACATAGAAGGATTTCCTGACTGTTGTGGCGATGTGGTTATCGAAGGTGAGACCACTGTCCACCTGTGTCCCTAAGTCTCTTATCACATTTTCGGTGTTTAGTGTACTGCCACCTGTATGGTAATTCACGGATACATGTTTTTTCCCAAAGGGGATAACTATACATTTCTTGGCATTGAGCTTGAGCCCATGTCTCTGGCACCAAGCATCTGTTTCTGTAAGGCCCTTTTGTAGAGTATCCACATCATTTGGGGATTCAGTAATGGCTCCCAGTTTGCAGTCATCTGTGAACTTTGTTAGCCAGAGTCCCTTAGTGTTGGCCTGTACTTCAGAGAAGTAGATGCCAAACAAGAGCTGTCCCAGGACTGTACCCTGAGGTACTCCACTTGTAACTTGTCTGGAGCTGGATTTGGAGTCGGCTACTTTTACAGCGTGGGTTCTTTCAGTAAGCCAGTTAGCAACCCATTGGGTGACGTAGGGATTAATGCCCAGTTTAGTAAGTTTATCTATGATTCCAGAGTGGGGGATGGTGTCAAAGGCCTTGGCAAGGTCTAGATAGGCTGTGTGGACCACCGTACCCTTGTCCATGGCTCTGGAGACTGATTCAAAGAAGTCAATCAGGTTCAGGAGACAAGATCGGCCCTTCACGAACCCAAACTGGGTGGGGTCCAGTGTTTGAAGGTTGCCAATGTCTTTGTTTATAAGTTCCATGATAATACGCTCCATGGCTTTGCAGATAAGGCTTGTCAGACTGATGGGAAGGTAGTTTCCGGGATCCAAGGTGGATCCCCCCTTGTGGAGAGGGATAACTGTAGCTGTGTGCCACTCAGTGGGCATGAATCCTGAGGTGAGGCTATGATTAAACATGACACTTAGGTGAGGTGCCAGTTCATTTTGTAGTTCATGTAGTACACAGCCCGGGATGTCATCTGGTCCCATGGATGCTGTATTCTTAGCTTTGGAGAGTGCGTTTTTTACCTGTGTGGCCATTATTACTGGAATTTGACAATCTTCTGGTATTGAGATGGGTCATTTAGGGGGTGAGAGGGGGGTGAAGTTGGCACTGAATCAATCTGCCAGGATATTGGCAATATCCTTGGGATCAGGATATTTAATGCCATTCTGTTTTAGCTCAGAGCAGATCTGAGCATTGCCATTTAGATTCTTGACATAATTATAGAATGCCTTGTGGTTGTCTTTGGAATCTTTGGCAATTTTATTTTCATAACTAGCTTTGGAGGATTTTATGAGGGATCTCAGTTTCTTACTGAGGCTTGTAAGGGAGTTTTTTGCATCCTGGGATTTTCCTCTTTTCTGCAACAGTTTCTTCCTTTTGTTGTAAAGTTTGTTTATGGCAGGGGACCACCAGATTGGCTTCCTTTTTTGGATGAGAGCACCTTGGTTCTATTTGGGATGGCACGATTCATGCATGAGTGGATGTGCTCATACAGTGCCTTAGTGTAGGATTCAGCAGTTGAACTTTCAGTTCCCATCTGCATGGGTGTCATGAAGTTTGTCACTTCTGACTTGAGTAGTATGAAGTTAGCTTTGGAGAAGTTTTTTATGGAGGTTTCCTTACTGGGGAGTGGGGGTGGGATCTGGATGTTAAGGGTGATTAGCTTATGGTCAGACCTGACTAACCAGGGGGTGACCATAGGTGTGGAGCATCGATTTCCCATGTTGGTAATGACCAGGTCTAGAATATTGGACCCCCTGGTGGGACTATGGATTAGTTGATCCAGGGCGTTGGAATTTATGAATTCCAAGAACCGTTGGGCAAAGGTGTTGGTACAGGAGTAGTTTTCCCAGTTAATGGCAGGGTAGTTAAAATCACCCAGTATTAGGGTGTTTGGTTCTATCTTAATATTTTCCAGTATGTTTAGAAAGGTGTAGTGAGAATCTTGGGGTATGGTGGGGGATCTGTAGCAAGCTACAATTTGGATTGCAGTCTTACCTAGTGTTAGTTGCACCTGGAGAATTTCAGACGCATTGTGTTGGGCAACTAGCCTGGTGGTGTGAATATCCTTGGTGAATATTGACACTCCTCCACCTTTAGTGTTTCGGTCCTGGTTTGGTGGCCGAAAAGTGTGGTAGGAGTTGTAGCCTGGTATTGCAGGCGTGCTCTCTGGAGCCTTGAACCAGGTCTCAGTTACTGCACAGATATTGATGTTCTCCATTTTTAGGAGTGCCTCGAGAGAGTGCATTTTGAGGTTTAGACTTCTAGCATTGAGTAGCATTACCTTCAGATTTTGCATGCTTGTACCTGTTACGGTGGTGGTTTTGTCCTTTGAACTTTGCCTAAAAAGGCACTATAGGGGTTGCAAGAGCCTTAGCCAGTAACCTGAATCCCAGGGGCGACAAGTGCAGACCATCTCTGGCAAAGCATCGTGGTCTGTCAATCATGTCGTCCCAGGCAGACAGATACTGGATCCCCTTTGAATGACACCAGAAGCTTAGACAATTGTTGAAGTCAATCATTTTGTCCTTATATTGTGGTATCATTCTGGGAGAAGGCAGGATGCTACTCAGGGCTAGGGTCATACCTGCCTGGGCCACATGATCTGAGAGCTCTTCCATGTCTCCTTTCATGTAGTCCAGGGAGGTATGTCTCAAGTCATTCACTCCAACATGGACAATGACAGAGTCATATTTGTACTTGTTGTGGAGTGACTTGAGTGCATGCATTATGTGGCAGATCCTGGCACCCGACAAGCAGCTGACTGTAATTTTCTCCTTGTTCAACCTAGTGAGAGGGACATCAGTGTGCCGGACTATAGGGTCACCTATGACTAAAGTGTTAGGTACATTGTCTTGCCTTAGGGGCTGTTGCTGGGTGGCACACTGGTGTTGTGAACTATGTGACACTTTGGTTGTGATTGGTGTTTGTTTGCGTTTCAGCTTCAGAGGTCCTTGTTGCTTGGGCAGGTTACAGTTTAGGGCCTCTGCATATGTGGATTTAGTGTTGCTATGTGTGGGTGTTAGTGGTGGGGGTTTAGAAGGGCTATGTGTTGCTTGAGGTGCAGTGTGGGTTTTAACCTTCTCCTCTTGACTGTCTAGCACAATCTTGGGTGGAGAGAGCTTTGCTTCCATTTTGGCTATGTAAGTGCATCTCTCACAGGTTGTAGTGTTGGGTGGTAGGAGGAGAGGGTTGTCTGTGTACGAGGCAATTGCTGCATTGCCCCAGTATGCCCAGATTCACCAGGTGGACAGGAGAAATGACCAGAAGCTGACCCTTGGACATGCCTGGTTTGGTGCTTTTTTTTTTTTTTTTTTTGTAAAGTACAGGAGCTGTTTTCCCTTACCTTAACAAGGTACTAAGGACACGATGTCTAAAACTAGGGAACTTTCTGTATTGTCTTGAAGTGTTTTATTATTTTATGACTTCCAGCATCTATCAAAAATTTGAGGAAAAGCCCTTGTCTATGTAGTCTATGTATTTTTACAGGTAGATGCTAAATGCATACAGCTGCCATCAATGGTTGTTTTGGGGCTGTGGACTAGACGTCAGAGAGAATTAATGAGTTAACTGCAGCAAGCCACCAAGAACACTGTAGCAGTACATGAAAAAACAAAGTTCACAATAGTAGAAACGCTTAATTTATTAACAAGATAAAAGCTTTCGGGATACAGCCGTCCTCAGTTATCATTTGATAACTAAGGAAGGGTGTATCCCGAAAGCTTTTATCTTGTTAATAAATTAAGCATTTCTACTATTGTGAACTTTGTTTTTTCAAGGACTAGAAGTCAGATGACAAGACATTATGTCATTCTGCAAACTAGCCCAGCAGTAATATTTGAGATATTAATTTGAGAACTCTCTGAGAGAGAAACAGTATTCTGTAATCTGTCTTTGACCTAACAGCAACTAGAGAAGATCCATTCACCACATCTGCCTTGCTCTACAGTACGTAAGTCTAGGGAATAGTATAATTCTCTTAGATATAGTCAGGAATATAGCAACACTTAGTTTAGCTATTTTTATTTATTTATTTGAGACTGTCCTGCAATGTTGTTTTAAATATTTCCTGTAATTTTGAACTCTGACGTCACTGTAAATATATACTGAGTACTTTCTTGTTCTTTTAATATTTATTATTAAATATATTTAAACATTTCATTGTGGCTGATCTGCCTAGAGATATTTAAGTTTTGACATTACTTGCATATTTATTTGGTGACACTGTATGAGCCACTCCTAATAGCCTTGCTCTTGGTCAAACTACCATTTGTATTAATAGTAACATTACACAGTAAGATTGTACATCCTTTGTTAAGGGCCTAAAAGTAGCTGATAATGGGTTCTGGTGGCAATGATAACTACCTTATAATTTGGGCAGAAGGGGGCATAGCTAGTAAACCTGTGCCAGCCTTTCCCAGGTGTGTGTGTGTGTGTGTGTGTGTGTGTGTGTGTGTGTGTGTGTGTGTGTGTGTGTGTGTGTGTGTATAAAACAAATCTCCAAGAGTGTGTGTGTGTCAGCTACTTGGGCAGGGACATGAAGCACTGGTTGGACAGAGAGAGTGTTGGAGGACTTGGCTTGTAACCCTGGCTAAGGACTCGACTCTATAGCTGTGCCAGTGGGGAATCTTATTGGAGATCTGGAGAAATAGGGAGAAACCAGCCCTGGACTGACTGTGATCTCTGTGTGCTTTTATGGGAAACTGCACTTGATGCAAAGAGCTGCATCTGGAAATACTGTGTTTGTACTTGTCATCCTTTCAGTGTACGTCCCCCACTGGTGCCATTGGTGATATTGAGGCTCTTTGATTACTGGTGCAGTGGTGGGGCATCACATCCTGAATGGCGAATTTTTTCCTCAGGGTACACTTGCCCAACCTGCCCTTTTCTCCACTATAATGCGATTTCAGAGTTGGTATATATAATTTGGGGGTGTGGGGTGCAGCCCCCCCACATTGGTGGGTGTAGGGCATGTAGCCTCCCCACCTGTGTGGGTTTTACTTACTTCATTGTGTGTTTCGTTTACATTTGGGCAAGTGTTTACTTACCAAAGGAAAAATTCGCCATTCGGGTATTTAAGCTTTCACTATTTCCATTTTGCGAAAATGGATTTTGATTATATGAGATTCAGCCTTTCAAGGCAGATCCATATATAGCTAGATAGATAGCTAACCAGGCTTATTTTAGGCTGTGGCTAACTACAGCATAAACTTAGCATGACAGACTGTGCCGGAAGGCTTTAGGGTCCCACAAGGTGTGAGCCAGAAATAGATTAAAACCTAGCCTTTAATTTCCTGTTCATATTATATTGATCTCTTTATCTAACATATATATATATATATATGGTTCCCTATCAGAATCCTGAAACACTATAAGCCTGAAAGTCAAAATCCCGAAAACTAATGACTGAAAATGCAAAATCTCGAAAGTGCAAAATCCCGAAAGTCAAAATCCTGAAAACACAAATAATGCTAATATGTCACTATAAAGACACTAATATCTACCAACTGACCCTGACCCTAACCCTAACCCTAAGGTCCGTCACTATCGCACACTCACCTGACCTGCGCCCTAACCCTAACTCACTTAAACCGCCCCTAACCCCAATATTTGTCACTATTGCATACATGCCTAACCTGCGCCCTAACCCTAACTCACTTATACCGCCCCTAACCCTAACATAAAACCAACCGCACACTTACCTGGACCCAACGCATGACCTAACACCACAGGGCTAACAATAGCAAAGCCACAATGACGTCAGCATGTCCATTTTGTGTTTTCAGGATTTTGACTTTCGGGATTTTGACTTTCAGGCTTATAGTGTTTCAGGATTCTGATAGGGAACCATATATATATATAGCAATGTCATTATTTGAATTTAAAAAAAAAGTTGTGTTATACATAACATTAAACTGTTTGACAGGTACTAATGTAATATAGGTAAAACTTGTAACCTGAAGTTTTGTAACTATGGATTTCACAGCTATAAATATTTATTCAAATTTGTTTTGATGTATAATTCTTTCTTTCTAAGTTTACCCCCACCCACATGCGTTGATGGTTTGGAAGTAGTGTTTTGAAAAGATAGGTTCATGATTTATGTTGGCTTAAACTGCAACCATAAATCTGTAAATTTAATAATTGGGAACTAAACTTCAATGAAATATTTAAACAAAAAAATGTTTTTTTTTTGTTGTAAATGAAAGTAAGAGAATAGATTATATTTACGATGTGAATTTTGCATCTCACCAGCTGTTTCATTTCTTTTATTTTAGGGTCCACCTGGGCCTCCAGGTCCAACAGTAAGTTGTTAATGTTATATTATTGCATGTCCCCTATTTTGTTCATGCGAGACTTATATCAGTAGTTCTTTTGTTAATTTTTTTTTTTATTTTGCTGCATGACTCTAGGTTGCAGGGTTCACTTCTGACTTGCATTTAAGCTGATTGTAGAGTTTGTTCTCCTTGTCTGTGAGGGTTTTCTTCATTTATTTGGCTTTTATTTGCTGTTGTGGGCCAGTTGATGGCTAAAAAGGATCTGCAATGGATGGATTCAGTTATCTGGTTAACAAAAATTAATTAAAGTATTGCACCTCCATGATCGTGAGTCAGATAAATCAAATATGAATTAATGGATGAATTCATTATTCCACATGATATTGCTGATCCTCTTACCATGTTTTCATCCCCTCCTTTTCCTCACCTCAAGCTGTCATGTCCAAGAGGTTGTTCATAGTCCTTCTTCCTATTCCTGTGCCCCCTGCCCCTTTTACTAATATAATGCAGTGATGTTACGTCAGGAAGTCTTTGCCTCGATTTACATAAATGTGTGGACAACTGAGTAAACTTTCCCTCCTTAACTATGTTCCGGAAGCCCCCCCCCCCCCCCCGACAAGCATCAGCCAGTAGGAGAAGGGACTGGAAGCAGTGTAAAAGGCAGATCCTCATGAACTGGTCTTCAGCCGTGTCTCTGCAACGTCAGTGTCCAGCATCCAATGATACCATTCTAATCTGTGTCAGTTTCACTACAGAGGGGAACTGTACTTTTATGAAATTAGAATGGGGATCCTTCCCTATTAACATGTTTGTGTGGTAGAGTAGAAGTCATAAATCATTTTATGTCATTTCACTGACATTTGGAGAGGATCATTAGGGACTAGGACCCCACAGTAAGAAATGAGATCATTCCTTTTTGTGTTTTTGCTATAAAATTGAGTTTTCCTGGTGCTTACTGCACTGATGTATATATCTTTAAACTGTTTGCATAAATTTCTTTTTGACATTTCATTCAGCTAAAAATATTCAACATCCTTTCACTCCAGTGCTGACCATTGCTAAATGGCTAGGTGAATTAGCAATCCGTAGTGTGTTTGTTTGACTCCTAAACTCAAATTGTGTTAGAAGCTTATGATTCTTTGTCAGGGTAAAGATTGGTCTGTCTTGATTGTGCTTAGTTCCTGAATGATATACTAGCAAAGAATCATGCTCATAACAGCTTTAATGTAACACTGCAAGTTACCTTTCACTTAGTGATGGTTCTTGATCTACAGTAAGTGTGTGTGTGTGTGTGTGTGTGTGTGTGTGTGTGTGTGTGTGTGTGTGTGTGTGTGTGTGTGTGTGTGTGTGTGTGTGTTTGTGTGTGTTTGTGGAGGAGGGTACAAATATGTGTGTTGTCTTCATTTTCTTAGCTGATAGTTGCCTTTATTTACATAGAGAAGCATGGATCTGAATGCTGCAGTTAAAGCCCTGCTTGAATCCAGTACTGCACTACAGATGGAGGTAAATTGATCTTTTTTTTTCAGCATGCTAGAAATACAGTTATAAGATGCATGCTCTTTGATGGCATCTGTAAGTCACTTGCTGAACAGATCTGATTTCTTATCAAAATTCCCACCTTACACTGATTAAACTGTGAAGTTAAACTCTGAAGTAGAAGACAATTGGGTAGTATAGATTCTCTTTGGAAAATGTGTGGTATTTCTTTAGTAGTTAATTTATCTCTCCTTTCAGTTTATTATGTACATAAGCAGGTTATTTTTGTGCATCTGTGCCTGTACTACCCCAGGCTGTGAATGAGACTGCTTTTGTTAGTAGGAGTAGACTTTGATAACCTCCTAAAGACTATCTTTTACACTAGTATTAGAGTTTCAGGTTAGCTTTGTGTTCTTCTAGCCACATAGTACCTTATATTTCACAGTGACAAGGGGGAATTCTTAACTTCTGTTACTGCATATTCTCAAATTTTTATGTCAGTAGTAACCTGGCTGTCCTGTCACTGTGCCTGTCCTAAACACCAACACATACACACACACACACGCACACACACACATATGTACACATACATGTGCACACATATACACACACACACACACACATAAAACAAACTCACACAGACACACAGAAATACATACATGCACACACAGTCATTAAATATGATCACTTCCTGTGCTGCATAGCATACATTGCGGCTAGCTTTTTCTTCTGATTCCTGTCAGTAACAGGCAACAGTCATTTTGCTTGTACAAATGCCTGCAAAACCTAATACATTTAGTAGATGAGCATCATACAACAGCTACTTAAACTGCAATAATGCTTTCCACTACATTAACAAAATGTTTTAAATATCCTGTTTAACTTATTTTCATTTATTAAATGTACAGAAATCAGACATTATATGTACAGTATAATATATTCAGAGAATCCAGTTTAGTAATTGTAAATAAATTATGATAAGAAAGGAATGACACAGTATAAGTAGCAAAACTAAAGTTTTAATGTAAACTTATAATGAAAAATAAACAAAATAATCTCTTTCTCTCTCCCTACCCCCACCATCTCTCTCACTCGCTCTCTCTCCCTTGTTCTCCTCTCTCTCTTTTTTAATGTATCGTTGTGCATGGTGCTTCTTTTGTGGCATGATTTTAATCAATCATATGATGAAATATAATTTTGGCCATACATAATCTGATTCACTGACAATTAACATGAATTTTACATAATTTTTGTCCATATACTTTTGTATGTCATGCATGCTGCTCTCTGTGCATTACTAATCATGTGTGCTTTTTATTTTCACAATTCTGCACTGAAAAACAACTTATTAGAGTTTTCAGAACACTGAGGCGTACTTACTTGACCATAGTGCAGATATATTCAAAACACTGCATTACCTTAGTGGCCTAATGCACAGTATTAGGAACCCTCTGGGAACACGGGACAACCCAGCACGGATTTGTCGCGACCTGCTGAACTGTGAACACAAGTTACCAGATGGTAAGTTTGATGATATGAACTATGTGTTAAGAACATTATGATGTTATACACACTGTCTCTCTCCTTTCTAAAATAATTCTGTCAATTTCATTGTATTAGTTTTAATGTTTTTTTTTTCTACTGTTGACATTTGAATACAATACAGTAAGATACTACAGCAATAACCCACGCCCGGGTGTGGGTAATGCTGGATTTACCCACGGTTGGTGTGGTTTGGTCATGAGGATGAAGCCCGAGTGGCCAAACAAAGCCAGTCGTGGTAAATCCAGCATTACCCCAACCCAGAAGTGGGTTATTGCTATTATACAATGACATTATTTAAGAAAAAAAATAATTACTTTTCTTAAATAATGGCATTGTATAATGCCTCCTTGCTGCCCTTCCGCAGCTGTCTGGTATTCTCCGGCAGTTCTGATGTACTGCGCATGAGTATGCCCATGCAGTACATCAGAGCTGTGGGCAAAAGCAACAGAGAAAGCAAGGTCTCCGTTGCTTTTTACAAACTGTTTCGCTATGCTAAATGGGTTTAAAACAGCAAGACAGCTTTAAAAAAAGCAACGGAGAATCTCCGTTGCATTCTCCGTTGCTTTTTTAAAGCTGTCTCGCTATGTTAAACTTGTTTAACATAGTGAGACAGTGTGAAGCAATGGAGATCTTGCGTTCTCCGTTGCTGTAAAAAAAGAGTTATCGTAATAGAAAAAGTCCGGGCGACCGGACCTTTTTCCATTACTATAACTCAGATTTACAACGTGCACGCTGCCAATCAGCGTGCACGTTTTTGAATATTAATGGGGGGGGGGTCGTTGTATAATAGATTTGTTTTTTGACGCCTATGTCAGAAATGTACAGGAAAGCTTGAATGTTCCTGTCATGGAAAGTAAACCTTATATTTGTTACCGAAAAAGTACTACTTTTGTTTCAGATAGTATCATCTGCAATACATGTAGCAGGTGTGACAAAATGGCAGGCAGTGGCTCACACATTATTGTAGACATTTTGAAAGCATGACTCTCGTTTTGTATTAGACAACACTTATTTTGGTAGAACAGTTGTTACCTTGGGGAACTTCATTTCTTCAGGTGGTGGTATATTAGAATATAACAAAGTTTTGTTCATTTATTTATTTTTGTCAAACTGGGATTCTATTTCCATTATAGGGAAGCATAGTTTTTCTTGCAAAACAGAACCCATTAAACCAGATTTGACAAATCTGTTTTATCATCTTTTCAGATTCAGAATTTTGAACCTCAGTCTTTCTTTGCTCACTAGACTAAGCACTATCTTTTCAGTAGAAAAGTATTTGTCCAGCTGTATGCCTTGTTGTTGTATGTTGTTCTTTAAATACCACCTGCATGATTCTTTCCTCCACATCCAGGCAGTCACTGTCTGCATTGTTTTATTTTCTCAGGACAGTTAGAAATATCTGAGTCATTACAAGGTCCTCCTGTTATATATAGTACACCTGTTATCCTTCAGTGTCTTTAGACTATTCTGTGTATCTTACTGTTATCAGTTCTTCTCCAGTGCATATCCCAGAACATTATTTCTCAGTCTTGATTTCAGCTAGAATTTGTTTCTTCCTGGTCAGTTGCCTCTCTAGGTGTACTTTTGTCTGCTGCCTAGTATACAGTGTGGACTCCATGCTGGATATTCTGTTCTGGGTGTACAGTGAAACATTCATACAGAAACGCTGTCTTACTCAAAAATTATTATACACCACTATAGAATATTAAGTTAAAACTTTACTTTTTTATTAGGGTCTGCTCTTTAATAATGTGTTTTTTGAGGTAAGTTGCAATCTGTAACATTTGTTTGGGGCAACAGATGAATTTTCATACAGGCATTTATTGTTTTCCTTGATAAATGCATACTACACATTACAACTACCATATCCCTGAATTGAATTGTTTTCTATGTTTTATTATGTCTGCTGATATTAAGACTCCTTCTCCTTTATTCTGATCACAGTAATTGAAATGACTTCTACTGCCATTGCACCACTTGGGACAGTCTGGAAAAATCAATTTGGGTATTGGCACTTCCTCAAATTGTGCTTTGACTTTTAGGAGTCTGTATGTTTTTCCAACCTCATATAGTGATATGAATGGTGAATTCAAATTTCTTGTGTATGTAAAGTCATGTTTTCCTACTTCAGGCTATTCACGCCACTATTTTATAAGTTGTGTAATAGTGCAGTTTTGTATCATAAGTATAATTTTTGGACAACCACATGAGCTAGCTCTGCTGATTATTATCAAAATACAGAGAATAAATTTGCTGAACCATCACATGGCATGAGCAGGGAAGGCTTGTATATATTTATTCTCTTTTTAATGGATGTATTATATTATAAATAACCTAAAAAGAATCTTTAGTACTTTAATATTTTCGTACTTTAATTTCAGGAGTTGGTATAATGGTTAAGCTGTTTACCTCATATATGTATACAATATACAGGGTTTGATTCTCACCTTTGGTCACTGACTGGTTATTGGCTAGGTGTGTAATAGTAGGCAGAGTGATTGCATAGTATTTACCTATGAACTTTTATACTAAGGTAATGTAAGATAAGGATATCTCCTACGTTATGTTATCTATGCCATACTCTTCCTGTAGAGTACGGATTCCCATAACACAATAGGTGAGGATGTCGATGCCCATTGTTGTTTGTTTATATCAGTTTGGGATGATTATGTCTCTGTAACAGGGCCCCTTGGTGTGGTATTTTGTTTTTGTCTGCTTCAAAATGGGAGGCAGACGCACTGGATTTATTCATTAATAAAGTGGGAGTGCCCTGCTATATCTGTAGAATGTTTCTACAATGCAGTTCAAGGTACTTTTGAGGAAATGTATTATCAATGTGGCACACAATTTATAAAGAAGAGCACTCTTTGCTGGACTGGCTTCTAGAAGAGAGGCTGCCCTTTTGTCAGTATGAATACATAATATTCTGGCTTCCCCATGATATCATGACTGCTGAATAATTAGCAGTTTGTTTCACAACTGTATTCGCCTGGCCAATCACATCATTTATCTTGCTAGTTTACTTACAATTTTTGTCAAGTGAAATGTTATTATTTTCTTATTTATTTATTTAATAGTTGTTCACAGGGTAAGTGCACTGGTCTGTTGACCCTTTTCAGCCATGACCTGAGCTTAAATAACAGAGAATACATCACAGTCTTAAAGTCAAGAATATTATATGCAAAATGAGTGCATAACAAAATTCAAAACATAGGAAGATTGAATGCACGTGAAATAATATTAAAAGATCCATACATCCTGCATTCAAAAAAAATATATATATATACAAATAGTATGTGCATAAAATACAGTGCAATCATACATATAATACATAAACTCCTGCATACATGTGAAATATTTGCATAACAGATGCCATATTAAGAGGCTGAGAAGAGTTTATTAAATGTATTCTTAGTATTGATGATATGGGATGGTAAGATACCTAACCTTTGTTATGGTAGTAGTTGTAGGTAGATTCAAGAAAGAGATTCTCTGTAAGCAAATATTTGACCTTTTATTGGTTTCTAGGTTTTTGATAGCTGTAGGCAGGTGGTTTCAGATAGTAGATCCCTGTCTAGAGAAGGCTGTCTCACCTACAACAGTTTTAAATGTGAGGTGTATTGGAGTGCAATTGTTGTCTTTTGTACTTCTGAGTATATAGGGATTGTCTTGTAAAGGTGTTTTCACTCTGAAAGGGAGGCAGTGACCATGTTTTAGCACCTTGTAAATTGGGGTACTTAGAAGAAAAATGGCCATATGAGGCACTGAAAGCCATTTGGAATTTTATTAGCAAATTGCAATGGTGTCTGTGGAGGTCCTTTAATAGAATGAATCTGCAGATTTTATTCTCCACCAGTCTGTATTTTGTGAATATTGTGGGCTGAATGCATAATGAGAAAAGAAAGACCATATTCAAGTTTGGGTATTAAAATATTTTTAGTAATGACCCTGCAAGCAGCAGGTGAAAGGAAGTGACTGGTTTTGTAACATAGCTGTAATTGTGCAAGGGCATTATTAGTTACAAAATCTGTGTGTTTGGTAAAGAGAAGGGTAGGGGTCCAGTGTTAGGCCTAGGTACTCCTGTTAAGTGACATCAGGCATTATGGTCTCATTAAGCTCTGTTAAGAGAATAGGAGGGATAGTGGGTAATTTCTTGGCTGAGGCAAAAACCATGGCATTTGTTTTCTTGGAGTTAATTAGTAGTTTGTTTGTAGCGGACCAGGTGCATAACTGAGTGAAATTGCCCTGTAGCTTGGTTTGCACATCAGAGTGACTAGTACTAGATTGCATGGACAGCATGTCATCTGCATGCATTATTAATTTAAGATTTGGTAATTCTAGGGGCAGATCATTAAGAAAGAGAAAAAAAGAGATGAGGACCTATCACAAAGCCTTGCAGTACACCTGTATTAAGTTTACCAGCTGCAGAAGATGAGACATTGCTTTGGACTTGAAAGGTTCAGTCTTTTAGATAGCTGCAAAACAAATAGATAATGTTATCTCCAAGGTTTAGTCTTTTGATTTGTAGTGAAGAAGAGTATGGTTGACCATTTCAGAACTGTCATGTCAAGAAAGAGACCTGCAGTAATAAGTCTCTTATTCAGTTTGGAATAAATGGTATCAGTGGCCATTACCAGTGCAGTAAATGTACTGAAGGCATTGTGAAAGCTGTGCTGTATATCACATAACAGGCCATAGCTGTTAATGTGCTTAAGTAGTTGCTTATATGAACATTTTTCAAATATTTTGGTATTATGGTACAGGATATAAGTAGGTCTATAATCCTTCAACCTATTAGGAGAAGTGACTTTAGGTAGAAGGATTATAACTGCATGCTTGAATGCTGGTGAGATAGTGCCTGTGGGGAGAGATTAAAGGTATGAGTGATTTTTTTCAGGTGCAAGCCTTAGGAAGATGGGATGAAGATTACTGGATTTAGATCCTAAATTGTTGAGTTCACAAAGTAGGGCAAACATCACAAAAATTAATATTTGTTGCAATCCCCCCCCCCCCCACACACACACACACACACACTAATTATGTATACCAGCACCAAGATCACACATTGATCACCTAAAATAAGGAAAATGAGTATCTGTTTTTTTTTCTATTTCTGGTAAGCTGAAATAAAAAAAAAAATATCATCTGTCATGACTGCCAACTCCTTCTCCCTCTTTTCGCCATCCCACGTGTCCATATTTACTAGTAAGTGCAAAACAACCAACCAGTTCTTTGAATATCTTAATACATGAGATGCATTTTTCCAATTCACTATTTTTCTGTGCATTTTTTCAATTAAGAGTCTTCACGTTTTAGTTTTTCAAATATCATTTTTTTGTTCTTCTTGTTAGATAGGCACTATGGCAGTGGCACTGGGCTGTTGTGTCCTAAAGGTAATTCTGCACGTACTGCTCAAAATCATGGTCCAAGTGACATTTAAAAGAAAAAAATCCCCATTTCCACCCTTGGGTCTATCAACATGAGTCATAAAATGAGCACCTTAAAAATCTAGGGTACAGATGCTGAAAACCACTAAAGGTGAGGATATTCACTTACCTTGCTGAAAGAAGTCTTGTAATTTTGTCAGTTTTCAACATTTTACCTGAAAGATACAACAGAGACATTTCTTCCATGGATTGGATGGGTGACTGGCCTTGTATGGACCATCTAGTAATAGTTCTTTCTCGTCTTGGAGTGGTTTAGAAGAGTTGAATTGTTCATTTTAATTTCTCAGAACAATAATGTGTAGTGTAGTGTATTTCAGTATAGGTAATACAAAGCACTGTTGGATAATAGAATGCAGTTAAAAAAAGATCTGTTTTTGTTATTATTTCACTCTGAGAATTTGATTAATAGATGAGTTTCCCAACACTGGATTTCATTGCACTTATAACAGTAGTAATAATAATACATAAAACAAACTGTTTACAACACTGCTGTTTTATCATTTTATGAGTGAGACAGTTATCATTTTCAAATCTGGGCATTTTATTTTATTTTATATGTTTACATTTGTAATCTAAATGTTTTTGTTGGGTGAATTCTTCATAGTAAGATGGCAAAAATGTCCCTGGTTTACTTCAGAATCATAGAGATAGTAAAATGAAATGGTACAATACATTTTAGAACTGAAAGAGTTTTCATTTAGTTGATTTCTGGTAATAGTGGCAGTTTTTAACATTTCAGACAATCCTTAAAGCATAGAAATCCTTATAGATGTAACTTTATACTGTCTGATATTCAACCCAAAATATTTATTGTACCGTTTCAATATATAATATCAAACCTGCCTTATACTATGCCAAAGTCCTATTGTGCGGTATCATGACAGGGAACCAACACTGATCTAGAAATAAGTCCACTGATATACATAATTCATGTAATCATTTGCATATGCCAGACAAAAGTACTTTGGTTTATCAAATTTGCTCAAAAGTTACAAATAACTTTATGCAACTAGCTTCCCTGTTTATCACATTTATTCCACTTATCTCAAGCTACATTAAGCTATTCTGAAGAGCTACAGATCCCTGCTGTATAAGTTTTCAGCCCCTTCTGCTCTTTAAGTCTTACATTTCCACTCTTGTATGAACACCCAAGCATCTGACCCTTGTCTCCATTCTTCTTCTTCATAAGTTCATCATTACCAGTAAGTCTCATGATTATGCAGCATGTCTGTATTACATGTTCCCTTTCCCTTCTGTGATTTAGTACCACCATTTCTAGTTCCTGAACTTTTGACCCCCCCTTTTCTTACCTTCTTACTAGCATTCCATTGTATATATAGGACAAACACAAAGTAATTTTCCCAGCTGGGATCCCTATAAGAAAATTTAACATTCTAGTCAAGGTCTCACGTGCAACCTTAGTAGCAGAAAGATTGCATATGAGTCATTATTTTTTATCCCGGCAAGATACAGTCAACTGTAACTGCTTGGTGAGGGAGACTGTGTGAATAAATGTGATATACTTTTGTTTGCTTGGTTTATGCAGTCATTATCTGTGTCTCTTCAGAACTAATATGTATTTCTGTGTTTATAAGAAGCAAGTCGGAATTTTTTTTTTACTGTGACTATTGTTTGAGCAAAATGGTTTTAAGACACACTTAGAGTTCTCATCTGGTCCTGAATTTACAGGCTGTCACTGATGGCAGACTTTCAAACATCGTAACCGGATAGTAAGCTCTGGTTCTGGGCAGTCTGTCCCGAATTAGTACAAAATAATTATGTTGTAAGTTAAGTAGGAAAACTTCAAACAGCAGCCAGAACATAATATACTATGCACCATGCATGAGATTTACACAAACTGTACAGGCATTTTCTTGAAGGAATAAACATTGTTTACTTTCCGAAGGGAAAAAGTACACAAATGTGTGGCATTTCAGAAGTGGATCTATTTTGTAACTACTTCAGTGTTCAAGTCAAACCTTTCA
Organism: Protopterus annectens; assembly: GCF_019279795.1. Lineage (NCBI taxonomy): Eukaryota > Metazoa > Chordata > Ceratodontiformes > Protopteridae > Protopterus > Protopterus annectens. The sequence continues at coordinate 1,388,198,799 of NC_056744.1, read as the reverse complement.
GCTCCAACATACGTCATAAGGCAGTTTTGAAGCTGAATGATTTCTCCTTTCTCTGGAACCAGAACTTGATGTTTCCTTTTTTTCATTTTCCCCTTAGTTTAGAATGTTTTGGTCAAAGCAAACAAGAATGGCATAACCTGACAAGGGCAGCTACTTCTTGTTCAAGACAACTTTCAGTGTCACTGCTTTAATGAGCCTTATTCCTCTTTTGCTAATGGATATTTCCTCTGCACAACTCAATGATAGTCCAACAAGAGAGAAAGTTCTGTATTCCAACATCAATACTCTGAAACTGTCAACATGGAGGATATTTTGGTTGCTAATAGTATGTCTTTATTTTTTATTTACTATTTCTAAATATTTTGAAATCATCTCAAAAAGCCCCAAAGCAATAAAATTATACATACAAATCAAAAGAGATTGGTCGTGCATACTGTGGCACACAGACTAGATCCTTTACTCAGTCCCACACAAAGAATGATTGACTACATTGTGTATTTGATTCATATTTGTTTATTCATCAGTTACGATTTACATTTCTGCAATATCTATCAATTATTTCACATATAGCAACTCTGCTTTCTTTCAAGACCTTTCTGAAACAAGTTCTTCTTTTAACACTTTGTAGTAATTTTTATCTCCTCTTCAACCAAAAGATTCAGCAGAGTTGAAATATCTGTCAAAGAATACACATGTTCTGTTTGCTTTTAGCTTCAGGCTGAAGTGTTAGGAGTGACAAGCTTTCATGTATAGACCACCTTGCTTAGTGTTCCAGTATAAGTAACCCTGTTTTCTCAAAGAAAGGATGTCACTGAAAACAAGTGCATCTTTCATGCTCATAGTAATGCCTTGACTTAACATTCTAACATTCCATTCAACTGCTACAGTTCTCTGCTAACTGTTAAAATGATGGAAAGCACCACCTATGTTGTATATTGACAAACACTGAGATACCATACAAGAAGGTTATACTGATAATTATCTGTATTATTTAAAAGGGGGAAGAAAGCTATCCAATAAATAGGCATACTCATTTTAAATGGTTGGCACTTCTCTTTTGGCTGTTCCCATCAGGGGTCGCCACAGTGGATCATCTGTTTCCATTTCTTCCTGTCCTCTGCATTTTGCTCAGTCACACCAACCGCCTGCATGTCCACTCTCACCACGTCCATAAACCTTATGTTAGGCCTTCCTCTTTTCCTCTTACCTGGCTCCATCCTTAGCATTCTTTTCCCAATATATCCATCATCCCTCCTCAGCACATGTCCAAACCAATGCAATCTCGCCTCTCTGACTTTGTCTCCAAACTGTCCAACCTGAGCTGACCCTCTAATATACTGATTCCTAATCCTGTCCATTCTTGTCACACCCAGTGCAAATCTTAACATCTTTAACTCTGCCACTTCCAGCTCTGACTCCTGCTTTTTTGTCAATGCCACCGTCTCCAACCCATACAACATAGCTGGTCTCACTACCCTCTTGTAGACCTTCCCTTTCACTCTTACTGGTACCCGTCTGTCACAAATCACTCCTGACACTCTTCTCCACCCACTCCATCCTGTCTGTACTCTCTTCTTCACCTCTCTTCCACACTTACCATTAATCTGAACTATTGATCCCAAGTACTTAAACTCATCCATCTTCGCCACCTCTACTCCCTGCATCCTCACCATTCCTCTATCCTCCCTCTCATTCACACACACACACATTCTGTCTTAATCCTGCTGACCTTCATTCCTCTCCTCTCTAGAGCATATCTCTGCCTCTCCAGGGTCTCCTCAACCTGATCCCTACTCTCACTACAGATCACAATGCCATCTACAAACATCATAGTCCATGGCTCACATTATGTTATATTTTTGTATAACAAATTCAATAAGTGTCTTCAAAAGTGAGTGCTCATTCCAGTATGTAAACAGCATGTTTCAAGAATGTGTCTATGTAAAGTGTTTTTAGAAGCTGCAGCTTGGACTACTGTCTGCACTTTCACAGAATACTACAAAATGGGCATGTATTTGTGGGGTAGGCTAGGATTTGGCATGGCTTCTGTCAGGGAATTTACAACTGCCATTCTCCCTTGGATATGATAGTACTGTACAGGACTCTAATCAAATACTATAACTTAAAGTTATAGTGACCCTTCTCAAAGAAAATAGCAGAGATGTGTGTAAGAATACTTATCATAACAGTAGATCTTTAAGGAATTGTCATTATAACAGCAAACCTCCTCCTCCTTCCTCCTTTCCCCATTAAAGGTGTAAATATTTCCTTGTGCTTCTTTTACATATTTAATAGCTCACTTTTTTGGTATTGTTATATTTAGCTTTTAGCTTAAGAAAGACCATACTTTTATCACAAGTCCCTGTGAGGATGTTTTAGAAATCAGAGCTAAAGAAAATGGTTACTAAAGCTGACTATATACAAGTCTCAAGCACCAGCCAATGTTTGAAGGCATGCTTGGACTTCCTAGGGACTGAGACACAGATGGTGAAATTTCTGGCAGGGAATGATGACAGGTGTAGTGAATATCACCCCAGTTGTTATGATTTGATGTTACAGTGACCACTCCTACGAGATCTACTGTTATGGCAAGTGTTCTTACACACATCTTTCATCCTTTAATATTCTTTATCACTGAGATTCACAACAGGTTTAAATTTGCCTTTCTACCTTCCTTCCTGTATTCCATTTGCTTTTTGCATCTTTGACTCATTAATCATTAGCTGCACAGTGGTAGGGATAATTTTATGCACTGTTTATTGGCTTCCTTATGTATTCATTCCCCACTTTTTCTAATTTAGTGAAGGCCATATCAAAGGTACTAGCTTTCCCTTTCAGGGGTATATCCAGACTGATCAAGTGTGGCATCTTCACTTGCTCTCACCTTTCTTAACCTGGAATTGAGCATCTTCGTATTAATACCTCGAAGTTTAAGGTATCCATCACTGCAGTTATTATGCTGTCTAGTCATTTTTATTGTATAGGTTGTTCATCTTTCCTGTTTGATATTTCTGTAGGCTTGTCTCCTTTAAGTAGGCAGACTCCTACTTTCAGCTTTAAGGCTGTCTCCTTCCGATCCATACTACTGTTGATTTATTAATTTCTTGTCATCCTTGCAGGTTTTGAAACAGTGAATCGTTTTGTGTATTGAGCCTGTGATCTCACTGTGATTTTGTTGTAGACTTGTTTGTGTACTGTCTGTCAGGATGATTCTAAATGTTGAGAATTAATGCATCCTCTTGTCCTATGGAGTATAAATTACCACAGGGCTCAATGTTTTGGACATCTTCCCAGCTGCCCAATTAATTTTTGCTTCTTTAGATATCTTAAAAAGTAGACATTTGTGGTATCACTACTGTATATGATACTCATTTATAGCTGTCTTTCCCTCGTGAGCAGATGACAGTTACTAATTTACTTATGGGGACTGGACACAGATGCTAGATGTAGTTAAATCATCATGTTATCATGTGAGGAAAATGACCCAGTTTAAGCATCATACTCTTTCAGAGGAAATTGTAGTGATCATTCGTACTTTAGTCTTCTCTTAGCTTGATCACTGTAATGCCCTGAACCATGGACTTTTTGACACAGCACATGATAAAGCTACAGATAGTACAGAACACTGTAACATAACGTTTCTGTAGCACTTCCCACTGTGACCATATTACACTGAACTAGTGAAGTCTTTACTGGCTGCCCATATATCATGTATTGCCTACAAGGTTCTGGCATTACTCTTCTTAGCTTTGTATGATCTGGTTCTTTGTATCTCAAGGAACTGTTGGACGCAGACCCTTTATTCTGCCTCCCTGGACTGTTAATGGTGACAGGGCTATGGTTTGAATCTTCTAGCAAGCATTAATTTGCTCAGTTGGTACTCTGCAGTCCTTTTCATTGAGCTGTTTTAGGGAAGTTACTCAGCTATTTTTATTTGCTCTGGCTTACTCTGACAACCAGGGTGCTTATTCTGTGGGGTTTTAATAGCACCCATTTTAATTAATTTATTCTGGTTCTCAGGTCCAGAAATTTTGTTTCATTTTAACTGTTCATATATTCATGTTTTAACATCCTACAGGAGTTTCCATCTCATCCACGAGATCTTCGGGCAGGCTGTATGATATCTTCCTTCGCTCTAGTGGCCATTACCTGAGGCACCTCAAATGGAAGGGACCCAGGAAGCTTCCTCAGCAGATGCTCAGATTACCTCAGCTAGCTATTCTCATCCCAGAAGAGCAATGGTTGTAATGAAAAATTATTCTGGATTAGAAAGCCCTTCACTATGCAATGAAGAGTGATCGCATCTACCAACTGAAAGAGCCTCATTTCCATACCTTTTGCCTGTGATTTCATCATTTCAGCCACTGTCTAGAATGTGACCTTAACTGAGGGCTAGAACATAATCTAAGAAAAATTGAAAGTGTTGTCATCTCTCCCAGCTGTTACTGCATCCCAATAGTCCAGAGCAAAACATGCATTACTGTCACCAGTACACTCATCCATTGGTCAGTTTCCCAGACCTCACCCCATATCCTTACTTTTGAACAAAGGACCACTTGAGTTATTTGATGTCTTCTAATCTGCATTGCGTAATCCACTTTTTGTGGGAGAAAGCCATGACCTCTGACTTGGAGGTGCTGGATTTCATTACAGCCACTTCAAACTTAATAATAAAAGACTCCAGTGAATGCCAGAAATCCCAATCACTTGAGGTGAATAAGGCAACATCATCTGCAATCAACAAAGGTGCAGATCTTATAGCCTTTTGCTAGATAATCTTCTTGGCTACATTTTCATATCCGCTGAAAGGAAACCATGAACAAGAACAAAGATAGAACATACCCTTGGTGGAGTAGTAGCGTGATTTTTGATTCTAAATCATTTTTATTCAGTTCACACTAGATGTGTTTCAGTACTGGTAACACCACCATCTTGCATTTAATTATATAGAGTTATGTACGCACATATATCAGTTTATATAATTTCTTTTACATTTCTATCTTTCCTCTTCTCCCAGTCTGCTGGTTGCCAGTTGTAATTCCAAAACCTACAATTTCTGTGTCCTGGAATTTAAAACAAAAAAAACAGATATGCTAAAGGAGAGCAGTGAATGTCAGCAGCCACAGCTGTCCTTTAAAATTATTTTTGCAGGGACTTAACATACCATGAAGAAAAGGAAATGCTGCATGACAGAGCAGTCTCAGTCTTAGCGTATGTAAGTCCCTATTTCCACACATTCAGTCTCACTGTTCCTTACAATTCTTAGAATTTAAACTGTTACTCAGTCAGCTTTCTCTTAATTTCCTCAGCCGCATTCTATTACTTTGCACTACAGATTTCCTAGTCCATGATTGTATCATACCATTGTTGCTTTTCTTATATATTTCTCTGTACACTCTTTTGCAGCTTCCTTCTTCACTCACCCTGCTAGGAGTACCAGCTCTCTCATTTTACTTATTCTCCATGCATGCCCTTCACTCTCTACCCCAAAAAGAAATAGAAGCCAACTATCCCCTTTCTTTTTCCTATAAATATTTTTCCAGATTGCATTTATTGCAGACTCCCCCTCCCCCCAGGTATGATTGGGAGGAGCACCATATGGGCAGGTTATCATTCTGTTCTCCCACATCTGCAGTAATCTATCTTTCTGTTCTCCCATATCTCCAGGACTTTGCCATATCCGCTGACCATCCCTAGAGTAATCGTAGATGGGGATTTCTCACTGATCCCGAAACATTCAGCTGCCTACTCATCTTCCAGACTTCCTGTCATACTTCATTTCTATCCCATAGCCACTCTCTCTGTCAGCATTTCCCTTAACTTCCTCATTTCATTTCCTTCTTTACCTGAGTCCCTGTTGTTCTTACCTATTTGCCTTTTCTTGATCCTCCCCTATCTGCTTCGCTTAACACTCCTACCTCATATACTTTCTTCTTCCTTCTTTTCTGATATTCCACCTCAATCTCCACATTACACTTTAATGAAGCAGCTAATCCCGTTTCAATTACATTTCATCCTGTAGCCTTTTAAATGTAATGCAATCCTTCACCTGAATATACTTTACTCCCTTCACCTCCCATTTTCTTAACATGTCCCTGTGATGGTCATGTAACTCATCTGCTATCCTCGCTCCTTTCTTAATCACTGAACTAGTGGCCCTATTTACACCACTAAGTATCCCATGTTTGTTGGTCTGTACCTCATCCTTCCATACTTTTCACCATCAGCTGTCGTTTTCCATATTCCTTATCCATTGGGCTACACTAGCTGCTGTATCATACCTCATGAAAGGCATTCTCCTACATCCATCTTTCATCTTTTACATGCTCTGAGCTTATCTTTATTTAATTTGTTCCTGTTTCCCCGCTCCGTAAATAAATGTTACATGCCATCAGTATCTCCACCAGCCACTTAGCTTTAGCTAAAATAAGAACATACTTCAGAAAATGCAAGATGAATGGAAGGATCATTATCCTTAAAGCTTTTGTTCTTCCTTATAATCTGCCAGTTGTTCTGAGCTAGTTATCCAAGAGCCCTCCTATTTTACTTTTTACTTCTTTTCAGAAATTTTTCTCACAATTTCCTGTATTGTAGGAAATGCACTTGCCCTTAAATGCTTATCACCCCCCCCCAACTATAGAAGATTCACTGAGTACCTTGCTTCCTGTCTGATTTCCATCACCAGTGATTTTGCAAACAGTACACAATACCCTGTCTACTCAGCTGCTGAAAAACCTTCTGCCACTAACAGCAGCATCAATTCAGTGATTCTAATAATAACACTGGCATCATCATCAACCCCCCTTTTCCCATTTTGTACATGAGGTTAATGTACCACCTAGAGCCAATAGCAGCATATAATTTTCTACAAATAAATCCATACTACTGTGTTCTTCTGTCTTATCTTGCCCAGATATTAGTTTCCTCAGTCTTTACTCTAAGACCGCAGTTATCAGTATAAATTATCTTGGTGGCAAGGTGCCTTACCTCATCCTCTTAGGTTCATGGGTAGTTAAGTGGTATGCAGTCCAGGAGACCATTGAGGAACCTATCCCAAATTTCCAACTATCAGAAGCTCTGTCCACTTAAGAGACTTTCTTAAGGTTTGACGTAAAGCCATGAATTCAGTAGTACTATCAGCTCTACCAATACAGGTGGCAAAAACCATGTAGTGTTTGGCTGAGACCCTGTACTTTATAGCACTTCCCACAAGCCATTCTAAGTTATGTGGTTATAAGCGTTCTCCAATCTACAAAACAAATACATACTGTATTGTCAGACTACCATGGCATATCCAATATCCTTGCAAAAATAGCAAGTTGAAAGCAGTCAGTGGATTGTGACCTTGCTGTAGTTTAGAGGTTTGAGTACCCTTTTAATTCCTAGAACTTCTAGCAACAATCCATTACTGACAATGCAGACTATAACCCTGAAAACACTGCTACTAAATACTCTACTCTACAGGCATGTAATGTCAGTTCTGAGTACAGTGACTACAGTTCTCCCATAGCTGATGTAGCATGTACATACCTCACAAGCTGTTGCATGGGTTTTCTAGAGCATTATTCTCCTGGTTGTATCTCTGTAGATTGATCTAATGAAAAGGGGCAGGAAGACAGAAATCCAAAATTTGATCCACCCATGCTGGCTTATTCAAAGAATTCAAGAAGTTTGCCACAACAGGGATAAAAGGGCCAGTCTTTGGATCCAAGCTGAATATATTTTTTATCGGTGGGCTCCTAGATGCTGAGTGACCCATGCAGTCTAGTTATACTTTATGGAGCTGCTGTATGGTCTCCCCTTGCTTCCTTTGTGCTGACGTGTGGGTGTCAAATGTTGTTCCAGTCAGCTGACAGGCAGAAGATAAATAAACTGAGGTGGACCAGGCTTTATAATGAAAAATTAGTCTTCGAAGTGATAATGTCACTACATGGCTGGGGAAGTATTCAGAGATTATATAGCTGGTCTTACCTCTCTACACAGTTAGAGTACCAGAGTTTTCATTATAGTTTGTTTCTGCCCTACTCTCTATCTTTCAGGGAAGCCCCAGGGAATGGATGGGGATCCTCACAAACCTTATATGCATGCCATATAACTGGGGGGTTGTGCCATTATAGAAGAGAGTTACTTCAGTGTGACTATGGGTTGCAGAAGTGAAAACTGTTGGTGGTATATAGGCACCTAATAGCTATTCATAGTAATGGCCTTCTTGAAACATGAATGAGGCACTGCTTTTCCATTTGTACGTGCCTGGAATATTCAGTCTGTATGTCGCTCACACCTCATTTCCTTATACTATACCCATTGCTCAAAACCTTTGTAGGTTCACAGGGAACAAGGTGCATTATCAATGGTTATAGGTTAGAATCCTAGGCTTTTCCCACTCTTTTTCAGACTTTTTCTGTAGTGCATCATTTGCATCTGTACCCTTACATTCTCAGAGCTTTTCCATTTGTTCACTGCTTCTGTGTCTTTGAAAGAAAACTACACTTTCCATGACTGCTGACAGTTACTGTATTCAGACGGTCATGCAAACTGAGTACATGGGATGGCAGGCAACCAGCACTGATGATGCTCTGAAACTAAACTGCATCAGGAGGTAAACTGAAATAAAAGTACTTTGAATCAGGAATGTCTAGTTCTGTCTAAAAGTTAAACATTTGTAAGTACTTTGGCAGATGTGCATTGATTCAAATTTAATAATGTATTTTGCTCCACTTGAGAGATTTTTGTGTGAGCCAATTAATTCTTTGAAGTTTTTTGGCATGCAGTTTTAACTCACATCATCTATGCTAGTTGTGGTATGCATGTCATAATACAGTACAACTTGATATGTTGACAAAAGCAGTATGAAACTGAGTAATGCAAATCATTCTAAAATAATGTAGTCAAAGAAGCTGTTCTGAATGCTATTTCTCAGGCACTAAGTAACATTTTGATAAGGCTTTTGTATTATTTATAAAGAGTAGAGACTCAGTTGTCAGGAATATGTTTAACCATTATATTTAGACTAGTGACAAACCATATTTTTTTCACACAGAAAGAATGAACTGTGAGATTCCCCCCATCAACACCACCACACACATTGTTAATTTAGTTCAAGGTATAAATGTGATTTGGATTTTCACTGTCTTACTATTTGGACTTTGTGTGCTATGGGATTCTTTCCTGTCGTATACTACGTAGTAAGTTCCTTCCAAAGACTGTACAAACCTTTCTTCAGAAATTGTCATTTGGGACAGTCAGCTGTAAGTAAAGTAACCATAAGTTCAGCAGCCCTTGATAGGGTAACTGACCGACCACAAGTGCATTCATCTGTCTGTAGGAAACGGGGAGTAAGAGCTGGGTGGAATATGAGCATGTCTCTTTTGTAACATTAACTCAGTGACTGACACAGTTCTGCTGTCATCAGCATGGCCACTCACTGTCTGCAGCTGAACAAACGTATGCACATCCATATTGTACATACACTAATATAGTTAGTAGCTAGTTGTGATGGTAGTGGTTGGGGATTGTGTCAGTCACTGGCCCAATGGCACTGAAGGAAGTGTGTTCTTGGTTTGCAATCATGTCACTTTGATGTTTGTTAACTCTAATTTGGAAATCAAGGCAGTCTCATACAGTTTGTGCATGGAGTGAGGGGCGCAGTGGCTCAGCACCCCATGCTGTGCTTGCAAAGGACATGGTATACTTGGTAAATATTGGCATGCTGTAGCTCTGGAATGGATTCATTCTGAAGTTCTAGCTTTGAGCAGTGCCATGTAAGCTACTTTCATTTGTCAGTTTTGTGTACAAGCTTGTTTGTAAAGTATATATATGTCTCAAAATCTAGTTTCTCCATCAAGCATTAGATGCAAGACATGCTATGTGAGCTGCTGTTTGGCATGGAAACTATACCAAACTGAAGTTTCCTGCAAACCTGAGTTTCGATTTACTAACTTAAGTTTTGTGTGTTTATCTGGTGCCCTGAATTCACATCTGTACATTGCACTACATATACTACATTTGATCTGAAATTTGTAGTTCTCTAATGCAAAGCACTGCAGCACAGTTTGGGGAATATTTCTAAGTGTGTGTTTAGTATGACTCACCAAATATTCCTCAAAATTGATCCCTCACTTAATGAGTGCTGCATATCAAAAGGGTTACTCTGAAAGATATGTTCATTAACTATAGGCTACAGAAAAAAACAGCAACACATACATTTAGGTGGTAGATGGTCAAAAGTCACTGTAGCCTGTGTGTGAAGGCTGTGTCTCCACCTTCCTTCTTAATTACTGTAATTCCAGTATCACCATTACACCTTCCACTGGTATAGTGGCATGTTGACACTTGTCATGCTGCCCGTTAGATATATTGCCTGTTATAAAATGTTTTTAGAGAGTTGGCGACAGTCAACACGATACCCTGACCCCATGTAGAAAAATGGGGAAAAGGGGGCTGATGATGATAAAATGTTTGTATTTATTGCTTTTGTTTACTAGGAAAGTTTGACTGAGTAGAAATCCCATTTTCAGCTGAGGCCAGGGAAGAAATGCTCCATTTTATAAAATGAGTATCAGATATATCTGATGTGGTCAGTTTTCATTTATCCTCAACCACTGGAGTTCGGATACAATCTTCGGATCTGACTCGGCCAATACTATAGCTTGTGGCCAACTGAAATGCTAGAGCTCCTCCCTTCCCATAATGCACCAACTCCTAACATACCTCCAATCTTGTTTGCCACTTTCACGTATAGAAGTGGTCAACTTTGCTCTCCAGCATTTCTAGAGATTAGTAAATTTATTCTTAAACATTTTCTCCCCAAACACACACACACATATATATATATATATATATATATATATATATATATATATATATATATATGGGGTCCGTACAGATGCTCGACTGCATCTTTCACCAAATCCCAATTTGGTGAGCATACTTGCGCGAAAGTGCTGTTCACCAAAGCACCACTTTCGCGTAAGTATGCTTGTTGTTCCGGTCATACTATGGTGCGGTAAGGGAAAATTCCCTTTTCTCCACTGTAGTGCGACCTCGGAGTGAGAATATTAAAGTAGGGGGTGTGGGGGGCGCAGCGGGGCATTCAAGTAGATTTTGTGGGTTTTTTTTTTTTTTTTTTTTAACATACTTTAACGAAAGCGCTTTTTCGATGAAAGCACTTTCGTTAAAGTGTGTTCGGTGGTAATGGAATCAGGCTTTTGAACTTTTGTTCAAAAGTCCTAGATCCATATATATATACATATATATATATATATATATATATATATATATATATGTGTGTGTGTACATATATATATATATATATATATATATATATATATGTGTGTACACACACACACACATATATATATATATATATGTATGTATGTATATATACATATAGATATATATATATATATATATATATATATATATATATATATATATATATATATAGTCCAAAAACAAACTGGTGCACACTTAAAATAAAGCTTGTGCTCAGAAAATACACAGTTCAAGAACAAACATGAAATCCAACACTCACTAGTATATCAAACCTCATGGTAAAGCCAAAGGAAAAAGGGCCAAACACACTTCAATAAGTGTGTAGAAAAACTTTTATTCCAGTAGAACAAACATTCAAGCAGCTACTGTAGCAGCTATTCGGCTCAAAACACAGACCGGTTTTGCCCCCTGGTGTCGTCAGTGTGAAATTACAGTACAGCAACCACCAGTATTTATATGTCATGGTCCCCATTCAGTTAAAGGCACATATCCTTTTTTAGTACACATTCCCTAGTATGAAGCACATATTCTGATAAAAACATCATACTCAAAAAATGTGAATCAACTTTATGCAACTGAGTACATATAAATAAGCTTAATATTTTAAGTTGTTCTATTATTTGGTCCAAAATCTGTTATATCTAAACAATTTGAACATTTACTATCAGCATACAATACAAAGCTAAGGTTGAGAAAGAAGAACAGTGAAAATAACAAATAGGCATCACCAGTGGTCATTAAGTCTGGGCTTATATAAAGCCCCCAACTTAACCATCCACATCCTTTCTTTTTTATCTAAAAGCTTGTGTTTGGTAATGTCTGACAATCTGTCCCCTTTCACTATGTCAAGCCCAACAAAAAGGAATTGTGCTGAAGTGTGCACTATTTTGTGTTTATAAAGTGCACTTCTCTGACATTTACAACTGATATCACTAAGGAGTACTGCAATTCTACTCTTCAGGTTCCTGGAGGTCTGACCAACATAAAATGCTCCACATTGGCAGAAAATCATATAAACTACCCACCCAGTGTGACATGTTATCACATGTTTGATATCAAAAACTTTTGAAATATTAATAGATTGCTATAGGCATTGCTACCCCAAGGAGCATGAATATATTCATTCTCTTGGGACTAGTCAGTCTTCTTATACCACAAGAGTGACTCACCAATATTCTTCCCTATTCTATAACTATAAGAGCATCTAGCATCTAAACATTAGTCAAAAAAATGGATCAGATTTTAGAATTTCCCAGTGTTTGGCAACAACTTTCCTGATTTTAAAAATGTTTGTGCCATAATTTATAACAAATCTAAGTTTGGAATCAGTACTGTCTCCTGTTGTATTTCTATCAGTCTGTAAAGAATCTACATTTCTGTTTCTCAAGAAGTCATGTCTAACATAGCCGGATGCCTTGATTTGTTCTTTCACAATATTATTTTTAATTATTTTTTTTTATTTTTATTATAATTTCACACTGACGATGCCAGGGGGCGAAACCAGTCACCGGTCTGTGTTTAGAGCCGAATGGCTGCTACAGTAGCTGCTTGAATGTTTGTTCTACTCGAATAAAAGTTTTTCTATACACTTATTGAATTGTTTTTGGCCCTTTTTCCTTTGGATTTACCATGAGGCTTGATATACTAGTGAGTGCTGGATTTTATGTTTGTGCTTGAACTATACATATATATATATATATATATATATATATATATATATATATATATATATATGTATACACACACACACACACACACACACACAAACACCTGCTATTTCTTCCCTGTAACTGTAAAACCTTCCTAACTTTAACTTATACACTTTTATGTAGTCTTTAGTGCCATTGTTGCAAAATGAGGCCATAAGCTGCCTTATCCTGATGCCCATGACCTTTGCATCTGCTGTTTGGGCCCAGACCATCTGAATATTGATTGTGAGGTATGTAAAAGTTTGAATCCACATGCTTTAGCAGAAAGGAAAAACACATTAATATTAAAAGGGTTACTTCTGACACCTTTTTCAGAAGCAATATCTGGGGCTCAACCCCCAAACCATCTTCTAAAGATGCTCCTAAAAAGTGCCTGAAGAAGTTAGGTTATTTCACTCCATCGCCTATAGAGCCTTCTGTCTGATCCAAAGCTGTCCAGCTCAAAGATGTCTTCTTCACCTTCTAAAATGTGTTTGGATCAGGGTACTTCCTCAGGTCCGATACTCAGCAACAATTGATCCAGTTCCTTCCATGACTTCCATCTCCCTTCCTTGAGAGACAGCAATCCAAGTCTCCATCCAGTGCTTCATCTTGTTCTTCCAGGAGTCTCGCTGAAGGTGGCATGGATAGAATGATGAGGAAGTTCCTGTCTGTGCAAATACAGATGGGGTTTTCCCGGCTCCAACCACTTTGGGTCAGGAAGGCTTAGATAGGTCTACCCTTCCAATAATGGCTCCTTCTCTGATCCGACACCTCATTTCAGAGTCCTTGGATCTGAATTTGCCAAGACCGTCTGGTACGGATCCAAGAATACTGGTGTCCTTGGATTCAAAGGTTTTTCTGAGTGCACTGGTGTCAATCAGTTCAGAGCTGAGTGGTTCTTGGATCCATAGCGTTCTGGTCAGATCCAAGGTATTGGAGTCGACTCCAAAGTTTTGGGAGCCATCTCTGCATGTCAGAGCCTTGGCCCTGAAGATCTCGGCTCCGGCTTCTGCCTTGAGTGGATTGCCTTCGAGGCAGATGGATCTGGTGCGACAGAAGCATGGCTTCTTAATTCCATCAACTTCCTTCTCCCTGGGATGGTCTGCCTTCCATGTAGCGGAGAGAGTGTTTTCTGCTTCAACAGGACAGAGGGATGTGCCTTCTACGTCCCATTTGTGTATGCACCAAGAGCCTCAACAGTCAGCTTCACAGGGACAGCCTGTCCAAACCCTCCAGACTACCCAACAGGGTTTTACCCTCTTTTCCCACACTTCCCTGGAGCATCCCACCGAGGAAGCACACTGGAGCAGAAAATGCAGAAGGAGGCACTTGGATTTCCTCTCAGGAATCTATAACATAAGACCCAGATTTCGATGAGGGAGGGAATGGTCCCCTAAACCACTAGCTGAAGATGTCTCATTTGGAGACATTCTGGAAATCCTCAAACAAGAGGGTGGTTGGTTGTCCCAAAAATCTTTCCCCAATGGAATAAGTGTTTGTGAAGCATTTGGATCCGGCCCGTCTACCTCCTGGGTAACTCTGCCCGCTGATGAGCTCATTGATTTTATCTCTCAGTGGGCATGAAAGGAACATGATGCAGTTGAACCATCCCTGAGACACCAGACTAAATTCTGGCATCTCTGACAAGAAGGGAACACTGGAACAAGGGAGTGCCTGTAGATGCCATGTTCTGGTGGTGGCCATGAAGAAGGAACTTGCAGGACAAAGTTCCAATGTCCATCCCCCTAACAGAGAGTCCAGGGCTTTGGACAGGTTCAGCAAGCATGTCTTTGCTTCAGGGATCGTTGCTCTAAGGTCACTGAATTACATGACACATTTTAAAAGGTTACAAAGAGATTTCTTTCTGCATGGAGACATGCGTGAATTGGCGTACCTTCGTTGAAGGTTGTGCGTCAGGCCTGGCAAGTCGGTACGTAAAAATCAACTGCCAATCATTAGCGGACCGGAGTTCCGCTGTGGCGACCCCTAACCGGGAAAAGCCGAAAGACACAAACAAACAAAGAGATTTCATTAAGGAGTTGTCAAATACTCGTTCAGGGTCCATTACTGCAGAGACACAAGCTACAGTGGCCTCACAGATGGCAACCCTTAAATCCATCTTAAACTCATTCATGAGGCTTATCTCTCATGCAGTTGAGGGTACCTCAGGGGTGGCAGGTTCAGGCATCTGAATAAGGAGACGTTCCTGGATGCACTTGTGTGATTTTGTGGAGCCCTTCAAGTCTTCTTTTGTCACTGTTGCCTTTGACAGATCTTCTTTGTTCGACTCGAAAGTGAAGGACACATGCTGCAGGTGAGAGAAGGATGGAAAGGCTCTCTCTGCTGTAGGAATATGTTTTTTGGAGCCCCCCCCCCTCCAAAGGACCTTTTTCCTAGGAACCAACTTGGGGGATGAAATATGTGGTTCAAAAAATCTCAGGGTCCTTTCCAAGATCCATGTGAAGATGGTTCCCCCAGAGGCAGATGGGGGAACACATGCAGAAGACGTGGTCCACAAAACCAAGGTTTTCGACATTCCTTCTTTGACAGACCCTACCAGTGCTCCTGAGAGGAGACCTGATTGTCCCCCTCTGGAGGCAATCAGGTGTCACGTCTCCCTGCACCAGAGAGTCTGGCTGGATATTAGAAAACACACTTGGGTGCAGAGAATTATTTCCAGAGGTTATATAATTCCCTTTTCCCTTCCACTTCCATCCTCTCAAAAGTTTCCTGATGTTCCACCCAATCAGAAGAAAACAGCAGCACTAGAGATACAAAAGCTGCTACAGAAAAGGGTCATCCAAGAAGTCCCACCAGACTAGAAGGGATCCAGAACTTACTCAAGGTTCTTTTTAGTGCCAAAGAAAACGGGAGTGGAGACCAGTTCTGGATCTCAGCAACTTGAACAAATCAGTTTGACATTCCGAGTTTCAGATGGATATGTTCAGTCACTGCCCTTTCTAGGCAAAGATGATTAGATGTGCTCGATAGACCTTCAAGATGCATACTGTCACATAAAAATAAACAGGTGGTCCAGTTCATTTGGGACTGCAAGGATTCTGAGTGTTTCCATATTTAGATGGCCGACTCATTACCATCCCCAACCAGGCATCTACTCATAATAGCAAGAAACCAGGTACTCCACACTTGCTTCCTTCTGGGAATCACAATAAAATACAACAAATCTCAGTTGCATCCATCGCAAACACTGGGATTCATAGGAGCATGTTTTGATACAGCATCTGTAACAGCCTCACTTTACCTAAACAGAGTTCAAACTGTAACAAGTCACAAAAATTATTCACAAAAGCAAAATATCAGCTAAACTAATTCTTCATGCCTTGGGGTCAGTATCACAACCATACCTCTCAACCTGGAAACATCAAAAATCTGGACAAGGCCCATGAAAAATAGGTACAAATCTGTACGCTGATTAATATCTAATTTGCATACATAATTACGTAACCCCACCCCAGTGGCGGCTGGTGACTTCAAATCAAAGGGGGGCTGCCGGAGACAGGAGAATGGGCGAGGTCAATGGAAAGGGGTACGGCAAACTAGAAAGAGGAGAAGCTATGGTCAAAACCACAAAAACTGTAAGTTTAATTAAATACGCTGCCCTGGGTGCCAAACCGTCATTATGAGAGTCCAATCAAGACAAAATGAAGTGTAGAAGAAAAAAAGATATTTCAATGCATTGGCTGCATGACAGCTTACTTAATATCTAGATGGAAACAAAAAGGTTGTGAGGCATGAAAAAATAAATTACTTTTTAAATACATTACTGGAATGCCAGTCAAAATCAAGTATAAGAAAAACAAGCAGCACTCAACTCATACCACTTCTCCTTGCACTGCAGTTCTAATTATAATTTATATTCAGCTTTATTAAAATACCAAGTAATGTGCTGAAAGTAGCAATCTCTGTGATACCCCCACTTGCAAAAATGTTTCTTATCCAAATAAGACCTGCTGCCTGTGCAACTATCTGTTTGTTTCATGGGGGAAAAATTATCAAAGTAAAAAATGAAAAGCAAACAAGAAAGAAGCTCAAGATACATTGCTTAAAGGATTACTGCACAGGTTATGGATCACACATGATAGATTGGCATTCTGTTTAGTTTACAGGTAAAGCCTGCAAAGATTACTGCAAGTCTCCAACAAATGTAATGAGCTTCTTAAAATAATGTAATTCTGTCCTTTATTACAAATACTTTCATATGCATTTCAATACCCAAGGCTTATACGTTATGTAGTTATGCAAGTATTCTCTACATGGCAACAACAGAAAGGCTTTCAATGTTGGCAATTCTTTAACAGTGTGCTTATTAAAGCTTACTTGCATCTTACAATCTCAGACAAGCTTTCCTGATGGTCATTAAAGCATTGCTACTTAAACACAGAGCAACAGGCACTTTCTGAATAATAAGCATAAATCAGTATAAAAATATGACAGAAACCAGAACATTCTGCAAAATCAAGGACAGATGAAAAGCCACTGTAGTACTTGTGTCTATCTTGGATGGGGGGATACTCTGCATAGTTACACTGCATAACTGCTCATTGCCTTGCTTGGACACATCGAGAGTCACTACATGGGGGAGTGGGGTGCAACAAGTATGTCACAATTTGAAATATCTCTGGCTGACTGTGATGGCCCTGACACATTTGTCATACCTCTCAACCTCAGAGCAATACATCTGGACAAAGCCATACATAGAAGTGGGACAAAGGCCCAAAAATAAGGAACATTTTTAAATATTGCTCTTATAAACTTAGAAACATAATAGAATAGTAGGTCTTGCATTAGTATGAATTTTCTGAAGGGTTTAAAATCTGAAACTCAAACATCTGTCATTATTTTCTAACTTCAGTCTTTAATGATTTGCCACTAATTTGCCATGAAAAACCCCCACAATTTTATGAAAAATGGACCAAAAATGTCATGCAAAAATATAAAATAGCCACACAATACACCTAGGAACTTGTCAAAGAAGGGATACTTTTTTAATATTAGTACTGCTAACTTGAGCAACTGACAAAGTAAAAGAATCTACATGCATTTCTGAAATAAAAGTAATCTATAACTCTGATTATCAGTTATTTATTAAGTGTAAACTCTCCATGTTTTCTTCCAAAATTGCCATTTTTTGGAGGGATTATTAGGGGAAGAGCAACATTTTGAGCCAAAATCGGGGACAGTTGAGAGGTTTGGATATGCCTAATTCTATAAAGCAATTTATTTGCACGTACCTCTGAACCTATTAATGCAGGAAATCTGGACAAGACCAAATATATTGGGGGAACATATAAACAGTACTAAAAATTGCTCTTGTATTAACTGAGACAGTTGATAGAATATAACAGGTCTTGCTTTAGCATGCATTTTTCTGAAGGTTGTGAAGTCTGAAACTCAGTGTCTGTCATTATTTAGTGACTTAATTCCTAAATGATTTGCAAGAAAACCACAACTTTTATGAGGAACAAACCAAAAATAAGAAGCAAAAATCTTTTCATTCTGTGAAAATCTGGACAGTTGAGAGGTATAGTTCAGCCGGGGCTGTCTTTGAGTTTGCCGCCCTTCCCCCCTCACAAAATCATGGTTGAATGGAGCCTCCCCCCTGCAGCCATTCCAATAAACCATTACTTGGCTATTTCACCCTATTTACCATAAATACTAATGTGCATACTGCTTTACTTCTACGATGATCTGGACTTCATTTGAAAGTTTTATTTTGCATTTTACAGCACAGACGTCTGCTAAACAAAGCAATGCAGTCTCATAATGAAAACAGACTTAGCATTAAATGTCTCTGCCCTTGAAAGTCACATTCATTGAAACAGCAAAGAAAATACATTTTGCCAGTGGCAGATAACGATTCATTTTGAGCTGTTTTCAAATCATAGGCCCCTTGTACACGAAACATACACGTGCTGTTTGATACACCTTCCTGATTGTATTAAATTATATTCCTTTTACAATACAGTACAGTTGTTAGAAGGCATTTTAAATTTATTGCCTTGAACATTTTTCCAGTAAACAATGAAACAAAATGCATTCACCAATAATGACAAAACTGCCCAGTAAAGAACATTTCTATCATAGAAATCTACTCAAACTTCTACAGTCCACCAGTATCAGTAAATATGCACAATTTCTGAAGAAGTAAAAGTCATGTAAATAATTCCACATTAAAGAATCTGTAACTAATAAAGAGATTGCTGCTAGCAAACAACTTTATATTTAATTGTTTCATCTACAGATAGTGTCTGTTGCCCTTGAGGAATACATTGCCTATGTTGCATTAAAAAAATGATAAGCTAATAATATTGCAATAGGGAATGGATGGCAAACTGATAACAGTTTCATAGTTACGAGGTATCTCCGCCAAAAAGGACTGCAGCATCCACCCCCTTTACAACACAGTACAGTATCAGCAATCCATCTTCTTACTGGGGGAGTACAACCCACAGCCTCCTGCATCAAAAACAAGTACACTACCTGTTGTGCTATTAACAATGCAAGCAGACTTCGCATAAGCAGCACTAAACTTTTGTTCCCCTGCAGCTCTCAGTTTCTTGAAAAATCTACTTGACACTCAGCTGTATCTCTAAACTTTGCAGCACAAGAAATCTGGAAAAAGCCAAAATTTATTGGGGGGGTGCAAAAGCCCAGAAACCAGGGGCACATTTTAAACATTGCTTGCATAATGTTGGAAAGTTGCTAGAATAAAATGCTGTGTCACTACCATACATTTCACTGCCAAGTACTGAACCCAGGACCCTGTGCAAAATAGTCAGAGCAACATACCACTATGCCAAATCATCAGCTTTATGAAAGAGAGGAAGACTGAAACTTAAATGGCTACCATTTAATTAAATCAGTTCTCACCATAGCTGTCAACCTCTTAGCACAAAACACCTGAATAAAGCCAGTAATGGGGGAATACAGCCCCCAAACATATTCAGTGAATTCAGTTCTCACCATAGCTCTCAACCTTCTTAGCAAAAAACACACATTGACAAAGCCAGTAATGGGAGAATACAGCCCCTAAACATATTCAGTGAATTCAGTTCTCACCATAGCTTTCAGCCTTAGCACAAAAAACCAGGACGAAGCCAATAATGGGGGAATACAATCCCAAAAATAGGGACAAATTTCAAATACCCGTTATAAACTTAGAAAATTGATAGAATAAAAGGTTTTCTGTTACCATGTACTTTCTGAAGAATATGAAGTCTGAAGTTCAAATGCCTGTTATTTTTAGTTATTTAACATTTGTTAACCAGGAAAGTCTGACTTGGAACAAAAGCCAATTTTCAGCAGAGGCCCAGGGAGAAACACTCCAGAAATATGTCTTTGTAAGATGGGAGAACATGCAGACTCCCACACATAAGGCACCTCAGCCAAGAATCAAACCAGACAACCTCTAGCTATGAGGCAACAATGCTACCACTGCACCATCAACTATTTAAGGTGTTAAACATTCAGAAACCACAGATTTTACAAGGAACAAAACAGAACAAAATATGAGGCAAAAATCTCCAAACAATTCACAAATGGTGGTGGGTAGGGAATTCAGGCTCTTGTTACCTGTAGCAGTGGTACATGGTTCAAGCACCATCAGCAGATATCCTGAGTTCTCTCTAGCCACCAGTACTCACACACACACACACACACCTATGAGCAGCTTGGAGGATAACTAATTCATCAATCCACAGCATTGTTTGAGATATAGAAACAGAAGCATCTGGAAAAACCTCAGTCTGATATAGAGCAGAAATGGTGACTCTTCAGAGACAACATCTTAACCAAGAAGTGAACTGGAGAACAAAATAAACCACTGTGTCAGTATGTTACCCCTTCTAACAGCTATGTTATCAGAAATTAGAAAATCTATGTAATCACCTACATGACATATGCAAACTTTGTAAGTCTGAATATTTGCTGTCCAGATAAGAAACATAGAAGTTGCTGGCATAATAACATACAGTTGCTAAAACAAACATTGTCTGCACATTAATGCTAGTGAATAGCTTGGGTGTTATCTGGACATTGTCAGTCCCCTGTACTCTTAGTGGGCTTGAAGTAACTGTAGGTACTTGAGAAAGATTTGATCTCGAGATTTTTTTTTTTTTTACTTTTGTTCTGCTATAATGATCCACTGATTACGGTACATTAGTAGATGTAATATTTTTTCTACAAGAAATTAAAAAAAAATGACATTTATTTCACTTGAGTAATATTATATGTCTTTGTAACAGAAAATTATGGTTTATTTCTGAATTGCCATGTAACACAAAAAAGCGCAGTATGCAGACAGCAAAAAGACATATGATAATTTTCCACATCAGGATGCAGTACTGTGTGCAGATAAATTGTTTACATTGCTACAGCACCATGAAATGATAAAATTTGAAGGCAAAATGCCTTTATGGTGTATGCAGTCATAGACGTGGGAAATGATTATACGGCACACCCCGTGCAATTCCATTTTAACTTCCAGAACATTACAGGCACACTTGCGCGCACACACACACACACACACACACACACACACACACACACACACACACACACACACACACACACCTCTTCGGTCCATCCTGCAGCTTTTCGGCACACCTGTTCCCGATCATACACCCTACCTGTCTCGGCCACAATCCAATCCTGTACTGCAGCTTCTCAGCCGTGCACCAAACCCATCCTACAGCTTCCCGATCTTGGTCCTCCATGCTGGCATGATCTGTACCTCCCATCCTAGCCTGCGCATACACTCCCGCGAGATGTGAGGAGGGTGGAGCCTCCGCTATTGGCCCAGACTGGGGGCGATGCAGTCTGTGACCGTCTGGTTTGTGCGGTCGTCACCGCACAGATCTCTGGGTTGGAAGGGAGGAGTTTACTCCCTTCCCTATCTGGACTGCCTAACTGAGCAGTCTGGAGCTCAGGAATGCCTGAGCATGTGTGCTAAGTGTTCTGGCCTGCCTAACAAAGCAGCCAGGAACTTAGCACGCATGCGTGCAGTCCGAGATTTTTTTTTTTTATTATTTTCAAATTTTATTCTATATTTTCTTTTTCTACGGGGACTGTGGGACTTTATTTCACAGGTGGGAGGGCTGCAGTCCCGCAGTCCTATAGCACGAGCCGCCCTTGCCCCACCCACTCCATTGGAATTGTGGGATACCAACTTTCAAACGCAAACTGAAGAACAGACAACCAAAATATGGTACCAGAGTCTCTCTGCAGCCATTCCAGTGTCCCATTACCTGGCTGTTTTGCCCCATTTACCATAAATACTAATGTGTGCATACTGCTTTACTTCTACAATGATTTGGATTTTATTTTTACATTTTGCAGCACAACAATGCACAAACACTAGCAGACACCTGCTAAACAAAGCAATACTGTCTTACAATGAAAATAGACTTGGCATTAAAACTTCTGTGCCCTTGAAGCTCACATTCATTGAAACATCATTCAAACCCACTCCCACACCACATCCAAAGAAAATGCAACTAGCCAGTGGTAGATAAAGATTACCTTTGGGCTGTTTTCAAATCATTGGCCCCTTGCACACAAAACAAGAAACATACATGTGCTCTTTTCTTTGATACACCTTCCTGACTTTATTAAGTTATAGTCCTTGTATAATATAGCACATTTGTTAGACAGAGTGCATTGTAAATTTATTGTTTGAACATTTTTCCAGTAGGCTGTACTGTAGGCAGTGAAACAAAAAATGCCTGAACCAGTAATGGCAAAACTGCCCAATTCAGAACATTTATATCATAAAAGTCTACTTCCACACCCACACTATAAATAGAATGAGAGTAGTGTAAGCCACAGGCATCTTGGACAGCTTCTCGCACTTATTTTCAATTTCAGTTTTTTTGGGGGAGACAAAAGGTCAAAAACCAGAGACATATTTTAAACATTGCTTGTATAATTTTGGAAAGTTGCTAGAATAAAATGTTGTGTTACCACCATGCATTTTACTGGCAAGCCTTGAACCCAGTACCCTATACATTACAGTCAGTGCAACATACCACCATGCTAAATCAGCAGTTTCCTGAAAAATGGGAAGACTGAAGCTTAATGGCTATCATTTAGTGAATTCAGTTCTCATCTTAACTCTCAACCTCTTAGCACAAAAAAACTGGACAAAGCCAATAATGGGGGAATACAAATTCAGTTCTCACTTCTCACTCACCATAGCTCTCAACTCGTAGCGCAAAAAAACCTGGACAAACAACAAAGCCAATAATGGGGGAATACAAATTCTGTTCTCACTTCTCACCATAGCTCTCAACTGTTAGCACAGAAAATCTGGAGAAAGCTCACAAGTGGTGGTGGCTAGGATCTTCAGGCTCTTTTTACGGTACAGGGTTTGAGCCTGAATCATTAAAGTCCAGAAGTGTAAAATAAAACGCCTGTCTTACTTTAACAAAGGTATATTTCAGTCTGCAAGCATTAAACATCCTAGCTATCATAGGCATTCACCTTCATGGCTAACATATGTAAATAAATAGGACTGGCTTTCAAAATCATACCAAATGTCTAGTAAGACCTCCATTTTCTTTCTTTGTGCAGTAATATTATGGCAATATACTGCAGAGGATTAAGGCTCTGAGCTGATAATGTACTACTTTCTATAGTTCTGAGTTTGGTTCCTGCACTCTCTACCCAGACATGTGACTCTGAATGAGTCATTTTACCATGTTATTATCTCTGACTCACCCCTGAAAAGAAACAGTTGTGCCTACTAAGTTACTCAAAAAAAAGTCTATAAAAACCATGCTTCACACAGTGAATAATTTGGCATGTTTGCATGTACTTAGCTCAGTAATCAGGTTAGATATCACTAAAATGCTCTAACTGTGTTAAAAACGCACATAAGTCTTGAAATAAGGTAAAGCTAAGGGCAGAAGTCTTGCAGATATCCTGAACTGCTGCATTTGAGATTTATGACGTGAAGTGGTGTTCTGACAGAAGGCATGTGATTTCAGCAATTACTTCCCCTAACCGCTTACAGCTGTAGTTAGTACAGAAAAAATCTAACTGTAGAAAGGTTTCTTATGAGTTTAACTGTTGCTGATATAGCCAAATAAAAGGAATACAATATTATATCATGAAGATGAGAGCAAGGGGTTAATAGATGCAAGATTATTTCTCAAATGCTACACCCTTCACTTTCATTAGCTGCGGTACACAGAAGTCCTTTTGAGTTGGTTTGCTTTCTCTTTACTGTTGCCAGGGGAGAGACTGAGGCAGACTTGAGCTATGCACTGCAAGTAGTTGGCCTGTCAAAGTGTCTAAGATGACCCATAGTCCAGTATTCCTGCAGCTGGGCTCAGACATGCTGGGGCTCTTGTTTGGGGCCTGGGAATGGCAAAGCCCACTGAGGTTCAAGGGCAAACTTGATATTCATTAAGTTGTGGGAAGGCTACCTTTCCCACTCACTGTCTCTCTATTTTTTTATTCTTTTGACACATACATGGGTGCCTAAAATGAACCCCCCACCCCACTGCCTTCCTATGCACACTTGCATAAACCTCACCATGAGACAAGGAGGTTAACAGGAACAATGTCTCTATGAGGCACTATTCAGAGAAGGGGGCCCAGGAAGATACAATTAACTGTTAGCATCCATCTCCAAAATTCTGGAAAAATGTATACACAGTCAAGTCTTACACTACCTTCTGCAAGAAAATCACACCTACCCAACATGGCTTTTGTCCCATGCACAGCACTACAACAGCTCTCCTGTCTTTCCTAAACTCTATATCACTAGCTAGAGACAGTAACAAACTTCTCTCTAAAGCTTTTGATACAGTCTCTCATAAACTTCTTCTCCTTAAACTAGCAAACTTACACTTCTCTACATCCACCATATCTTGGTTTAACAGCTATCTCTCTGATAGACTCCAATCAGTCAAATGGCTCTCAGCTTTCTCCTCTCTTCTTCCTGTTAAAACGGGTGTTCCCCAAGGCTCTATCCTTGGGCCACTTCTTTTTAACATCTTTACCAATCTTCTCTACTCTTCCTGTCCTGGATCCTCACTGATAAAATACGCAGATGATTCTACACTTATCCCTATTGCTGAATCACCAACTCAACTAAAATCAGACACACAGTCCTCTTTTAACTCTGTAGAAAACTGGCTATCTGAAAACCAACTTATCCTTAATCCAAAGAAAAGCAAGATACTACTCTTTCTCCCTAAAAACCTTAACCGCATAAAGTCTTCCTTCTCCATACTGTCACAAAATAATCCTCAAATACAGGTGGACACCAGTACAAAACTCTTAGGTGTTACTATTGATGATAGACTAACCTTTGATTTACACGTCAATAATTGTATCCGAAAAACATATCTCAAGCTAGGTCTCCTCTATAGAAACAATAAATATCTTACCAAAACAGCAAAACTAACCCTTTCAAATGCCTACCTCTTACCCACTTTACTTTATAGCTTCCAAATTCTCACCAGCCTCAACAGTGGACTACTAAACAAGTTAGAAACAACTTATAACAGGATTGCCAGATTTGCTGCCCAAAATTCTTATAAGTCCCATCAACGTCTCTCACGAAAACAACTCAATTTGCTAGAATTACCTAACCTGCTTCAGTATAATCAGTTTCAGATTATTCATTCCATTCTCTACAAACCCTCTTTCTGTCTAACTATCTCATCTCTAATCTCTCATTACCTACCCACTAGATTACTCCGCAGTTCTGAACAAGGCCTACTAAAAATCTACAAACAAAGGACCAAAATGGGTCACCTAGTCTATAACTTTAACCTTTCCAAGGCCTGGGATAGCCTTCCACTAGATATAAGATTCCTTGAACATCCCAATCAATATAAAACTGCTACAAAAAAATACCTTCATGAAAAATGGACTTGCCATAAACACTCCCCTATAACCTTTTACTTCTCTTCTCTCTTCCTTCCCTTCAATAAACAAACGTACTACTTTATCTTCTCCTCTTGGTACATCACTGTACAGCTATAACTAGTAAAATATTTCAGCTATGTAACTATTGCACTATTATGTATATAATATGTAATTTTGACTGTATCCCTCTGATGAATGTATTTCTATGTATTTCACTTGCCATAGTTTAATATATGACACTGTAATGCAACAATGTGTGGTACTGATAAATGTAATGTGTGGCACTGTAATGCAGTAATCTGTGGTACTGATGAATGTATTTCTATATGTATTCAATATGTAAAGTTTCTGTTTTCTGTTGGAGCTTTTCTCCTTGGCCCTCTGCTGAAAATGGGCATTTGTAGCCCAGTCGGACAAACCTGGTCAACACATATAAAATAAATAAATCTCCAATGTTTTATAGACATTACGCTATACAGCTATTTTTGTAAAGGGATGCTGATATTTTGCAGCATACACAGGAGAAATAGCTTCCTTAATGTATAGTCACTCCACCTCAAAAACACACACACACACGTGCGCACACACACACACACACACACACACACACACACACACACACACACACACACACACACACACACACACACACACCATCATATGAGAATTTTTCAGTGGATGCTAGCATCCAATGGTCAAATCTTTATGAGACGATGCCAGTTCAAGTAAGGATCACACAGATATGCAGGAAGTACCTTTGCTGGTGGATAAGGTCAGACCAGCTTTTACAAGGCTGTCCATTCGTTCTCCATCAACCCAAAGCCATAGTGACCACAGATGCTTCCCAGATTGGGTGGGGGGCACTTCTTGTGGAAAAAGTCCAAGGCACTTGTTCCCCCGAAAAAGCCAATTTGCATATAAATGTTCTGGAGATGAGAGTAGTGCTTTTAGCATTGCAAGCTTTTCAAAATGCTCTACGTCTGGGAACAGTTACAGTCCAAACGGATAATATATCAGTGGTTTGGTGCATCAACAAACAAGGGGGAACTGGGTTTTATCCCTTGTGTCGAGAAGCTGTCAGAATGAAGCAATGGACGATCTCATCCAATCGCTTTTTGATAGCAATGCACACTCCAGAGAAGTCCAGTGTGATAGACAAATTGAGCAGGTCCATTCTTCTACCTCATGAGTGGTCTTGTTGATGGAGGCGATTTTCCATCCAACCTTACTGCTGTCTTTTTATGTCTCTCCTAAACAACAAATGCAGCAACTTATTTGCCCTAATCCTCCCGACGGGAGAATCAGCAAGGGACATCCTACTCCACGATTGGCCCTCCGATCTTCTCTCTGTTTATCTACCAACCCCATTGCTTTCCAAATTTCTACAGAAAGCTGCAAGTTTGAAGAGAAAAGGCATCCTCATTGCACCTTACTGGTCTCGACAGGTTTGGCTCTCCTTCCTCTGTCCTCATCTAATTTAGCCACCTTTGATTCTGGATCCAATTCCAGCCCTCATGTCTCACCTGACAGGCATGGTTCAACTGGATATCTCAAACCTAAAGCTGATGGCATGGTTTCTTCCCTTTCGTTAATAGCCAGACT
The DNA here is from genome assembly GCF_019279795.1 of Protopterus annectens. Lineage (NCBI taxonomy): Eukaryota > Metazoa > Chordata > Ceratodontiformes > Protopteridae > Protopterus > Protopterus annectens. The sequence goes on along the minus strand of NC_056744.1, from coordinate 1,388,171,332 downwards.
ATGCTCTCATCCCCTGTCCGTCATATACATTTGTCTTCCCATAAATCTTACAGTAGAAAAATCTGCAAGAGTAAGTGGAAGAGGTTTGTTTGTTGGGTGCATCAAAAAAACGTATTGATCCCTTTTCAGCAACTACACAAAATATATTAGAAGTTTTGATAGAATTTTTTAATGAAGGAGCTAGCTCCTCTACCATTAAAGTTTAATTGGCAGCAATCTCTGTCTTTCATATAGGAGTTGACAGTTCTTCTCTAGCTTCTATTTAGATATGCAAGGCCTTTCTAAGAGGTAATATTTTACTTAGACCACCTTATAAAGATCCTACCACTCCCTGGGACATGAACTTTGTTCTGCAGGCCTTAATTCATTCCCTCTTTGAACCAGATTGCAAATGTGATCTTAAAATTTTGACCTGGAAGACCTTATTTCTAGTGGCTATTACCTCTGCCAGGAGAATTTCAGAACTCCAAACATTATCCTCCAAACCTCTTTGCTTGATTTTCCATAAGGATAGGGTGACATTAAGAACCAACCCTTCCATCCTTTCTAAGGTGGTGTCAGAATTCAGTATCAATCAATCTATTAATTTGCCCATTTTCTTCCCCATATTTGAAAACAATGGTGAATACATGTTGCATTTACTAGATGTTCATAGACAACTGTGTTTCTACTTACACAGAACAAAAGACATTAGAAAATCTGATCAATTATATATATCTTTTGCAGATAACAGATTGGACAAGTCTGTCAGAAAAATGACATTGGCAAGATGGATTATGGACTACATAGCCTTTGTCTGTAATAAATCAGGTATTTCATTACCAAAACCTTTGAAAGCTCACTCTTCAAGATTTACAACAACCTTGTCAGTATTTTAATCCAACCATTCCATGGATGACATGCGCAGCTGCTGCTTGGGAATCCTCATACTTTTATTATTTATTACAAATTGCATCTGGTCTTGAGGGAAAGAGCAGCCTTTGGTTCAACTGTGCACAGGAATATCCTTCCTTAGAGTCCACCCAGGATATAAGGCCCCAGTGGTTGAGGAATGAATGAAAATTGACAGCATCAGATAAAGAAGTTATGTACTTACCATAACATTCCATCTGTGTTGTCCCATTTTCATTATTCCTCAAATTTCCACTCAATAACCCCTGACTTTGTCATATTAGACTTCTGGAAGAACGAGATGCTATTACAACACTACTGTGTCTCTTATGGAGCTCCAGATACTGGTTTCCTTTTCAGGAACATTATTCAGATAGTTACTATTTATGTAACTTAGCAAACAAGATCTGAAGTATGTTAAGGGTTGATGCATTATAGGTAGAGAGGAGCTTGAGGGTTTCATTTGGACACAAGCTATAGTATCGTCCGAGTCGGATCCAAGGATCAGATCCAAACCTCAATGGTTGAGGAAGAATGAAAATAGACAACACAGATGTAACGTTATGGTAAGTACATAACTTTTTTTTGCAAGATTTACATAATAAATGTACATACATACATAAATAGAATAGTAATGAAATGACAGTTAATCAAAAATAATAACTATACATACATACAACAGTAATCATATAACAGTTAATGAAAACATGAGAGTTAAATAAAGACTATGGCAAAGTATTAGTTAATCACTTATGTACCAGGCTTATGAGAGACTAGTTATTTTCAAGTGGAATCAGCTGTAAATAGATATTGAGTAGCAAGCAGTCAAGTAATTATAGGATGAAGATGGTTACAAATTATGAAGGAATAATGAGGAAGTCCAGATAAAAGGGAGATAGAGATAGTAGTAGATAGATGATAAGCTAGTTAGAGATTGTAAAAAAGCAGCTATATTATGACCAGTTATATAAAAGAGAGATGGCAGTAAGAGTTTGGAGATTATCCAGGAACATCATATACAGAGGTGGTAACTAAGCAGGTCAGGCTTTAGTTGAGTTTTAAAGTTAGTCAGACAGTTGAGTTTTAAATGATTTTAGGGAGTCTTCTTGTCATATTGGTTGTGGGATGGAGTTCTAGGATTTAGTGAGGTAGCGGAAGAGTAGTGATTTGCCAGCAGAATTTTTAGGATTGGATACATGTAATAGGTATTTTTCTGATGACTGTAATGGCTTGGAATTTGTATGAGGTTGGAGGTGGGTGGACAGTTATTAGATTTTTACATAATGTTGTAGGTTTGTGGAAGATGTGAGTAGGTTAGATAATGTGGGAATTCCAGACACTGTAATTCCCATAGGGAGGCACAGGGGTGGGTTCTGTTTGGAAGACTAGCAGAAAATCATGCTAATTTGTCGTACTTTGCTCAAGTTTGTTTAGCAAGGTCATTTGGATGTTGTTAAGGATTGGTGCAGAATACATTAGTGTAGGCAGGAAGAGAGAAGAGGCAATGTGTTTTCTTAATGTGTCTGAGAGGAAGTGTTTGGCTCTGTAGAGGGAGTGTAGTTTTTGGTGAAATTGTTTCACTATATTTTTGATGTGTGTATGTGAAATTTAGGATGTTAAGTTGTCAATCTCGCCTTCATTCTTGCTGGAGACTCGGCACTTGCTTTAGCTTGAGAACTCCTTTTACCAGCTCGAGGCAACCCTATATCCCATGATGCAAGGCGGAACTACCTCAGATCTCGTTTGCCGCTTAGCGAAAGAGGTCTCCTTTGCCAGCTGAGGTAAGTGATTTTCTTGGTAAAATCAGAAAAGCTTAGTTAGGGTTTTATTTTCCCCTTTTTATTCATAGTATAGTCTGTAGTCAGTTACAGCCCACCCTATTCCCTTGTTTTTCAAAAATGTATAACCTTTTTATAATCTTTAGTGTAAAGTTTTAGTTAGGCCTAAAACCCCTTTGGTTAATCCCTTCCTGTGTGTTGTGTGTAGGGGATTAATTTTGTGTGTTTGTTGGGGTTTGTGTGTGTTACTTCCTCCTAGGTTATGTTTAGGGAAGGCAAGGTCTCAGGCTTCAAGAAGTGTGACTCGTGCTGTCAGAAAATGTCTCTGACAGACGGTCACACTTCTTGTGTTTATTGCCTGGGGCCTGTGCACCTGCAGGACTCCTGTGCTTTGTGTCACTCTTTTAGCCAGAGAGTCCTGCAGGAAAGGAGGAATAAGCTTATCCTCCGTGGCTTACTTAAGCCAGAAGGTTCTCCCTCTAAAGCAGGGTCTGGGAAACCTTCTAAGCCACCGAAGGCTCAGGCTTCAGTATCTAAGCCTCCTCCGGTGGCTCCGGCTCCGTCGGAGCCGAGATCTGCTCCGGCTGGACCCGATGTATCTACCATTAAAGTAGTAGGTTCGGTGCCGGCTGGCTCCGATACCTTGTCTACTGTGGCCTTGTCGGCTCCGGCTGGAGCCGACACCTTATCCAGCATCGGAGCCGAGGAACCTTCGGCTCCATCTGGAGTTCAGGGGACTTCGGCTCCGATGGCTTCGTCGAAGAGATCTCGGTCCCCGTTTACTGAGTATCCACTCGGCTCCGGGGTCTCCTCTTTTGTCGGAGCGGAGCCATCGGAGCCGATCTTCGAGATCTTCCAGGCTGTCTGACCACGACTTAGAGAGGGTGGTAAGCAGGCTGTTGAAGTCTCAGGCACTGGCCCAAATGCTCCATAGCCCGTCTCAACAGACTCCGGCTATAGCCTCACCCCTTGAACTTCCTCCTCCGACTCCACACCAGAGTTCGGAGCCGGAGCTTCTTGGGACAGCGACTGTTTCGATGCCGGAGCCGATACATCCTTCGGCTCCGTCGTCTTCGGCTCCGATCTCCTCCTTGAGGCCTTCCTTGAAGGGATCCGGTCATCGGGTTTCCACTGTCGGCTCCGAGGGGGCTAGTGGCATCGGACCCTTGTCCGACCCCGCTCTCCCTCTCGGGGCTTTGGCTTTGGTAAGCTCGGCGCCGACATCGGCCTCGGAGCCTTCCCTCTCATTGGAGCCGGGAATTCCTGTTTCCTCGGAGCGGGGATATTCCGGCCTCCCGGGGAGGGGAGACTTTGAGGTGATGAGGAGTGTCCTGGCCTCTGAGCCTGGTCAACGGTCCATCCCTCTAGCTCCTCCCTCATCAGTGCCTGCAGACGCCTCTTGCCAGCCTCTTGCTCTCAGGCCCAGGGATCCATCGCCCCAGGTTTCCCCACTGGGAATTTCCTCCTCTTCCAAGGTTTCTCCTGATCCTGCAGGGGAACCCCCTCGGAAGAGGACGTGTAAGAGGAAACACACAGACTCCCCTGAGTCTACTACATCTGATACCGACTTAGATGAGTCGGAGGGTTCCCCACGGTCCCCTCTGAGGATGTCTCCTTTTCAGACATCCTTGAGCTCCTCAAACAGAGGGGAATTGGCCTCCATTGACCCCTCCGAGGATGAGTCGGTATACCTGGAGGCTTTTGGATCCCGACCCTCCACCTCCTGGGTGTCTCCGCCTTTCGACCCACTTATGCAGGTAGTGGCTCGGAAGGCATGGGCGGCTCCAGATTCTGTGGAACCTGTCCCCAGGAGACCATCCAAATTCATCACGGCCCCTTCGGACAAACAGTTCCTTTCCAAGGGTGTCTCTGTGGATGCTATGGTGGTGGCGGCCACTAAGAAGGAACTGGCGGATCCTTCAGTACCTGTCCATCCTCCTAACAAGGATTCTAGGACCATGGACAGGTATGGAAAGCGGATGTTTTCTTCAGCGACCTTTGCTATGCGATCGCTGAATTATCTTTGTCACTTCACCAGGCTTCAACGAGATATTCTCAAGGAACTGGGTGAAGTAGTCCAGGATCCTTCTGCTGCTGGGGCTCAAGAAAAGATTGCCTCGCAGCTTGCAATCCTGAATTCCATATCTAACTCCTCCATGCGGGCTCATATCCTATGCGGCCGATGGAGCGAGCAGGGCCGTAGGCACAGGAGTTGCTCTTAGACGCCAAGCCTGGATGCGGCTTTGTAATTTTGCGGACCCCTTTAAGGCGTCCTTCACTAATACCCCCTTTGATGGTTCGGCTTTGTTCGGACCTCAGGTGAAGGATACCTTGACCAGGTGTGAGCAGGACGGTAAAACTCTTTCTGCCATTGGAGTCCAATTTTCCACTCCTTCTAGACCATATCCCAAGGGTCAGAAGGGGGGGAAGATGTGGTTCCGTAAAGCCCAAGGAGCTACACTGGACGCACGTGGTCAGTTTACCCCCAGAGGCAGAGGGGGTAACAATAATAGACGCCACCCTAGAGGCAGGGGGGGTCCTCAGAACCAGGGCAACAGGGAGTCTCTTCCGGAGAAGCCCTTTCAGCATCCCTGAGGTGTTGCCCGACTGTCCACCCTTGGAGGCAGTCGGGGGAAGGATTTCACTGTACCCAGTAGCCTGGCAATCCCTATCACGAGAGATGTGGGTACAGTCAATCATATCCGAGGGTTACAAAATCCCCTTCGAAAGGTTTCCCATACCTCTAAAATCCCTTCCAGACATCTCACCCGGTCAAAGGGATTTGGCAGAACAGGAGGTTTCAAAACTCCTAGAAAAAAGAGCCGTCCAGACGGTGCCGGCAGACCAAGTAGGATCCGGCGTCTACTCGAGATTCTTTTTGGTCCCCAAAAGGACGGGAGATTGGAGACCAATATTAGACCTGAGCAATCTAAACAGATTTGTCAAGAAGGCAAGATTCCAGATGGTCACGCTTCAGTCCATTCTGCCATTTCTGGGCAAGGACAACTGGATGTGCTCTATAGACCTTCAGGATGCGTACTATCACATAAAGATTCACAGACGCTCCAGAAGGTTTCTCCACTTTCGGCTAGGGACCAGTCATTACCAATTCAGAGCACTGCCCTTTGGCCTCACTTCAGCCCCCAGAGTGTTTACCAAATGCATGGCAGTGGTCACAGCTCATCTGAGACGCCAAGGATTCCAGGTGTTTCCCTACTTGGACGACTGGCTCCTCTCCGCCACCACCAAGTGTCAGCTTCTTCAGTCCAGAGACTACACTCTTCAGCTTTGCAGGAGTTTGGGAATTTCAGTAAATTTGAAAAATCTTCTCTGCTGCCTTGCCAATCTATCACCTTTATAGGCGCAGAATTAAACACCGTCAAAATGTTAGCCAGACTAACAGATCAAAGAATTCTGGACATCCAAAAATTGTTCGGATTCTATTGCAAAGCAACAAGATCAAAGCCAGATTTATACTGAAGGTTCTAGGTCTTATGGCTGCGGCCATTGTTCTTCTACCACTGGCTCGCTTCCCCATGCGTCTTCTGCAGTGGATGCTATTCACGCAGTGGTCGTACCACAGTCTTCCGATGAGGCACGAAATCTTAGTCACACAGTCGCAGAGCTCATCTGAACTGGTGGATATCTTCCCTCTTCTTCATCAGGGCCGACCCTTTATTCCCCTCCTCCAGTTGCCACAGTCACTACGGATGCCTCTCTTATCGATTGGGGGGCATTATCAGGGCAGGATGGTCCACGGACGTGGCAACCCATAGAATACCATCTGCACATAAATGTTCTGGAGATGAGAGCAGTGCTTTTAACGCTTGCAAGCCCTCAACGACTTTGTTCCCACGGGACTATTGCAGTACAAACGGACAACATGTCCGTGGTCTGGTACATCAACAAACAGGGCGGGACCAGGTCCTATCCGTTATGTCGAGAAGCTCTCAGACTTTGGCAATGGGCGATCTCTTCTCAGCGGTTTCTGATAGCAACGCACATCCCCGGCAGGTCCAACCTATTGGCGGACAGGCTGAGCAGATCCATTCTGATGCCTCACGAGTGGTCTCTCAATCAATCTGTAGTGGATCAGATATTTCTGAAGTGGGGCACTCCTTGTTGCGATCTTTTTGCTACTCCTCAAAACAACAAGTGCCCCGATTTTTTCACTCTCTTTCCCCTTCCAGGCCAACCCCTGAGAGACTCTCTAACCCAGGATTGGCCCCGGGGACTTCTGTACGCTTTTCCCCCCTTTCCCTTGATTCCACAAGTCATTCAGAAAGCCACCGTTTTGAGAGCCAAGTTGATCCTCATTGCCCCATATTGGCCTCGACAAATTTGTTTTCCGTCTCTGCATTGTCACCTTCTGGTGCAGCCCTGGCATCTGGACCCAGTTCCGGATCTCTTGATCCACCAGTCGGGTCAGCAGCACCGGGCCATTCATTCTCTCAACCTCACTGCTTGGTTGCTCCACTTCCTTCCCTAGCCAGGCTACCGATGATTTCTGACTCAGTCAGAGACATTTTAGTGTCTTCTTTGAAGTCGTCCACTAGGACTGTTTATGCTAGCAAGTGGCGACGTTTTTCTATTTGGGCAAATTCCAGAAATATTGATCCCTTTACTGCTCCTGTACATTCTGTTTTAGATTTCCTGGCGGAGGTTTTTCATTCAGGATCCTCGTCATCTACAGTCAAAGTACAACTGGCTGCTATTTCCAAGTATCATGTTGGCTTGCATGACAATAACATTATGTCTCATAGATTATGCAAGGCCTTTCTGAGAGGAGTTTTTCTCCTAAAACCTCCTATAAAGCATCCTCCTCCGCAATGGGATCTAAACTTAATGTTGGCATCCTTGATACTACCTCCCTTCGAACTGTCTGCTTCATGTTCTTTGAAGTTATTGACCTGGAAAACTATATTTTTACTGGCTGTCACTTCTGCAAGAAGGGTTTCCGAGATTCAAGCTCTCTGCATTCGTTCCCCTTATTTGGTTTTCATAAGGACAGGGTATCATTAAGAACTAACCCTTCCTTTCTCCCCAAAGTCGTGTCTCAGACCAATATTAACCAATCTATAGATCTACCAGTCTTTTTCCCAAACTATTCCGACAGAGCTGAACAGAAACTGCATTTTTGGATGTCCATCGTCAGCTCAGGTACTATTTGCATAGAACTAAACAATTCAGAAAATCGGACCAATTATTTGTCTCCTATGCAGAAAACAGGATAGGTCTTCCAGTTTCTAAAGTGACCTTATCCAGATGGTTGACTTCCACCATTTCCTATGTGTACTCTCTCAGAGGCAAACAGCTATCTTCTAAACCAAAAGCACACTCAACCAGGAGTCTATCCACTTCTGCAGCTTTTCAGGATAGACTACCCATTGATACCATTTGTGCAGCAGCTACTTGTGCTACGCCTCATACCTTTGTCTCTCATTACAAGTTGGACTTGGCCTCCAGAGATAGGGCCAGTTTTGGTTCCACAGTTCTCAAGAGTCTGTTCCATTGAGCCACCCGGGATACAGGTGCTAGGGACGGTCCCATCCAGCAAGAATGAAGGCGAGATTGACAACTTAACATTTAGAAGTTATGTACCTACCATAACGTTCCATGTTAGTTGTCTTCTCTCGCCTTCTTTCTTAAGGCCCCTCCCTCCTTCCCCCTGGCCTGGACAGATCTTGAAGAGTTCCTATTAGGTTGTTTTCCTCCTGAGCCTTCATATGAGGACTTCTATTAGGAACTTGTGTTCCTAATTGTTAGGATAGTCTTTAGCAGGGTAGGTTAGCTACCAAACGAGATCTGAGTTAGTTCTGCCTTGCATCACGGGATATAGGGTTGCCTCGAGCTGGTAAAAGGAGTTCTCAAGCTAAAGCAAGTGCCGAGTCGGAGCCGAGGATCGGCTCCGAACCCATCCAGCAAGAAAGAAGGCAAGAGAAGACAACTAACATGGAACGTTATGGTAGGTACATAACTTCTAATTCTCATCTACACAGATGCCTAGTAATTTAGTGTGTGTGTGACATGTTCAATTTTTGTTTTGTTCACTGAGGTAACAGAGAAGGAAGTTTTATCTGTGAGCTGTTTAGGAATAAATAAGATTAATTTGGATTTATTTGGATTTAGGAATAGCTGGGTCAGGCTTTTGTAGAGGAGGACTACTGGGTAAGTTCTTGTAGTTATTGTTTTTTTGAGATACAGATAACTCTGGCATCATCTGCATGCTTTACTAGGGATGGAGTTTTACAGCCTTTGTGAAGGTCATTGATGAAGATGTTAAAGACAATGGGTCCCATGATTGATCCTTCTGGTGCATCAACTGAGATGGGGAGGAAGGATGGGCTGACTTTTTTCCCATTTATCAGCTTGAGCTCTATTTTGGAGGAAGCTACAAAACCGTGATATAGCAGTAGTGTAGAGACCTAGGTTATGAAGGTTTTGTAGGAGAATGGATTGACAGACAACGTCAAGTGCTGTGGATTAATCAAGAAAAAGGGCAGACACTAGTTTTCCATCATTCCTATTTGTGTTTACTGTATTGGTGAAACTACGTGAAATAGTAGAGAGGAAGCCATGGTAAAATGAAGAGAAGGAGGTATATTGTGTCAAGTTATGTAAGATTTGTGGCTGGATGTATTTTACAAGTATTTTTGAAGGGGGAGAGGATGGTAATGGGCATGTAAAGTTTGAGAGTTCAGTTGAATACCCTCCTTTGTGGAGGGGAAGAAAGTGTTTCTTTTTTCCAGAAGGTATGGACATAGTCTTCACTGATGGAACAATTTATTAGGATTGAGATGGGGTAGTCCATTGTTTCTACTGCCATCTTAAGGTATTAAGTAATCGGAGGCTAAGGTTGTGGGTTTCAGTTTAAGTAATAGTTTTTTTATGTAAGTATTGGGGAGTGGCTGGAAGGAGAGGTTATGAAGAGGAATGGTTGGTGGTGCTGATGCTTGGCTGTTGGTTTTAGGGAAATGTTGAAGTAGTGATGAGACTGAGGGAATGACGCAAGAGTTGAAAGCAACAGCACAGCTGGTAGAGCTGCTGTTAGTGTTAAGTGTAGGAGTTGGTTGGGTTTTCCAGCTGGGATTAAGCAGCTGGTTTATAGAGACCAGAATGTTTTGGTATTTTTTGTTATTATGTTGTGGGTCTGTGTAGTATAGTCTTTTTATCTAATTTAATTTGCGTTTTATTTTGGTTTCTGAATTCTCTGAATTTTTGGAGATTTGTTATTGTTTTATTGGATAGCAGTGTATTCCAGGCTCTGTCTCTAAATCTTATAGGGTATTTTGTATTTTGAGGCAATCTTGTGCAGTTTTGGCCCTAACTCTTTTTTTTGAGTGGCACAAGATCATTTAGGATGTTCAAGACAGTAGAATTAAAAAGAGCTACCACATCATCTAGTAGAATGTGTTTTAGAGCATTCTAGTTATATAGTTTTAGACAGGAGATAAAGGAGTCTTTGCTGAAATGTGTGAGGTTATGTGCCATGGTGAAATGTGGCAGCTTTTGTATATTAGTTTACTTTCTTATTATGATGGTAGAGAGGTAATTTCTTATGGTATCAGGAAGGATACTTGAAGTAAAGTTTTTATGAAGCATAGAGTTAAGAATCCAGTCAATTCACATTCCCTTTTTTATTATAACAGGTGGGAGTGGTGATAGCTTTAACAGATCGTAGAGATTTATTGATTGGTTAGTTGAGTCAAGAAGGGAGAGACAGTCGACATTAAAATCACCTGGTATGATTTTTTCTTGGGAGATGTTGGATGAGACCCAGCTGAAGAAGTCTTCTACAATAGAGAGGTTATTACCAGGTAGTAAATAAGCACCAATGATGGATAATGTCTTGTTCTGGTTGAGTTTAGAGGTAGATTTGAGAGTTTTTTTCCCTTATCAAATTGTGGAAGATTTAGTGGTGAAGAGGTAAAGAGAATTTTTGTATAGTAGGTCAACTTCACACTGTCTGTCTGTTCTTAGTATATTATAGTTTGGGGGCAGAATTTCATTATTTTGTATTTCTTTTTTCAGCCAGGTTTCAGTTAGTACTACTATATCTGGAGCATGTAGGTTAAACCAGGCATGGAAATGTGGTATTTTATTGTAGATGCTTCTAATGTTTATATGTGTAATGTTAAGCAAAGAACAAATAGTGCTATGTTGTATTGGAAGCGTGTGGTTTCTAGGGATTATAGAGTTAAAGGTTCGTGGGCATGTAGGATCCAGGGCATGGATGGATGTTGCCAGTGAGTTTTAGTTTGGGGGAGGTGAGTTGGTTGTAGATAAGCATTTCATTTTAATGATTTAAATTTTAACTTTAGCATATGTATTATTGGGTTGTATAAGTGTAGATTGTGTTTGAAAAAGTCTGTGATATTGTGAGTGCATAAGGTGGATGTTACCTTAGGTGAATTAAGGGTTGATTTCGGTAAGTAAGAGATCAAGGGAGTACATGTTATGATATACAAGACAGAAAGGGGAACTGAACAGTGGAGGGAGTAGTGCATGAAATACGGAAGGGACTGCAAATAGTTAATGTGTGCAGGTGTTAAAGACTGGTATTGGTTAAATTTAGAGCAAGTGTTGGGGGGGTGAGAATAGGGGTTGGTAGAGGAGTGGAGCAAGCTTCAGCAGAGCAGGTTCCACTTGCTCAGAATGTTTTGGAACAGAAAACAATCAGTGAACTGGACCAAAAGAAAATGAGAGAGTGTAACTGTTACTGTTTCCACTAAATGATATAAAGTACAATATACAAAGCAGGAAATTACTGAGAAAGCTTACACACTTGCTATGTGGGTCACTGGTAGCAAAAGTAGTTTAATACATAAAAATAGAATGAGGACAATAAATAAGTGAGATTAGTGTTAGTTTGACAAAATTTGCTGCTTATTTGGAACTATTAAAACAAAGGAAAAGTGAAATTAGATTAATAACAGAAACAAAAAATTGCTAGTTAATTACCTGATGTTGAAAAAAATGGGAGAAGGGCGGCAATAGGTTTACTTAAAGTGGGTCTATGAAATACCGTTAAGTATTGATAGATGAGGGTTTGCATAAAATATCCGAATATGTGAGAGGTGTATAATAAAAGCTGCCTATGAGGAGATGTATTAGGCTATTTCAATTGGGTAATGTGGTTCTTAAAGTATGACAAGTTATACTATATTATCTGATATATATAAAGCTACTGACTACATCCCTGATGCTGCAGTGTGCATGCCTTATACAAATACTACAGCAAAAGATTTACTCCTCAAAGTGAAGAAATGTGAATAAGTACCTATCAAAAAAAAAATCTATTTATGGAGGTTATATATGCACAGCAGGGTAGTCTGTGTTCTGTTAATGAGCTGCATCCTGTAGTACAGGGTTTGATTCTTCCGCCTCCATTGCCTACTGTGTGACTGAACAAGTCATTTAACAAGACAGTGCTGCCATCTGCCCAGTGGTTTAACAGGTTAACAAATAAATATAGTAAAAATAAAATACACTTTTTGAAGTGTCTTTAATTTAGAGTTTTTGCATTATTACTAACAATCAAAGCACTACTCCGTGCCTAGGCTCTGTAGGGTGTATTATTTTACTACAGAAGTATTACAAAAACATAAATATTCAAATGTAGATGATTTATGCTGCCAGTTAAGCTGACATTAGGATTTATGATGCCAGTTAAGCTGTCAAGATGTCTGAATTATGATTGATAGCCGCTTATGTGTTGAAAATGTTTTCCTTGTAATTTTTTGTAAGTGTTTATAAAGCTGCTCCATGTCTTCATTGTTTACATTCCTTGTGTTTAACTGTGCAAGCCGTTCTGGTTTTGCAGATCCACTAATCATGTGTTTTCTTTTTGCAAACAGGAAAATACTGGATAGATCCAAACTTGGGTTGTTCATCTGATGCTATAGAAGTTGTCTGTAATTTCACTGCTGGCGGCCAGACATGTCTAAGTCCCATTTCTGTGTCAAAGGTATGAACTGCTTATTTTCAAAACTATATCAATGCAACTATGGTTTGGCAGAATTATAGTTGTGGGGATTATTTTCAAACCTGTTACCCAATGCACTTTTAAAATGCAAACTGCAAAATACTTCTTCGTAACAACACATTCTTTTCCATAACATAGTAGAACAAAGTTTTAAAATAAGCTAAATTCATTAAGGTACTGCAACGTGCACACCACATTGTGGTACCTTTCTCCAATTCAGCAGCCATCTTACATGTTACTGCATGGACTTCTTACATGAAGACATGCAATACCACAATACTAATGAGATGTTCTGGAGGTAGAGGCATATGTTAAGTTAGCTATGTGCTCTCTCTCCCCCCAGAACCACCTCCAGGAAGGCAACTACACTGCTGATTGAGTCAAGAAATCACTTAGACACCATGTTGTGATACTGAACATTACCAAAAGGATAAAAAACAAGTAACGTGCAGTTCCGCGGCTGATAAAAGACGAAATTCCAAGTCCAATGTAGTCAAAAGGTTTAATAAAAAAGATGAGCGTAGAAACTTTTATGTTGGCAAGACCAACAGATGTCTCCGTGAGCAGATAGGAGACCATTTATATTGTATTAGTAAAAGATTAGAGTACAGTGCACTTGCATGTAGGAAGGGGATCAGCATAAGTTTGCCTTTCAGGTATTGGAAGTTACCAGGACTGATATGAGACTAGGTGATATTATTTATAGTCCTGAACGCAATGAAACTAGATGGATTCTTAGAGTCAGAGTGCATAAAGGCTCCGGTCTAAATGATGTAGTCCCCCTGAAACCAGAATTAAAGAACAGGGGTTTGAGAAAGTAATTTATATAATATTTATACTATATTAGTTAATGTAGCATATAAATATATCTAGATTTTCAGGTCATTTCACATAATAGTTGGATTTTCAACAGTTTTTATGTATTTTGTTCATACATATGTTTTTTATGAAGGATGTTTTTTACTGTGGTTGTCTTTTTAAATAGCTCTCTTCCTGAGCACATTTATTACTTTCTTACATATCACATGACTAATTATTGTTATTTGATGGAGTACTTAAACCTGTGGTTTTTTTTTTTTTTTTTTTGTGATCTGAAGAAGCAATTGTTTGAATTGTGAAAGCGCTCATCTTTTTATTAAACCTTTTGACTACATTGAACTTGGAATTTCGTTTTTTATCAGTCGTGAAACTGCACTTTGCTTGTTTTTTACCTGTTGACTGTTTGGTTTTGTGCAGCTAACCGTTGTGAGGTATTTATATTTTCATGACCAAAAGGATGTAGACATCAGTTTATATGAAAGGCATCTAAATATCAGAAAGACCTGTTTGACGTGGCACAGAATGCTACATCAAGTTATAAGTCTGAGATAATACTTGCTACTTTGGGGGACAGCTGCATGAGAATGAGATAAGCCACACCCCTTCTTCTACTTGTGAGATCACAGAAAAGATCACAGATTAATTTATTCTGATCAGATGTTTTCCGAACAGGTTATGGTATGAACAATATGAGACAGGTTCCTTATATTCAGGTTACCCCTCCTGAAAATACTTTCTTTTTTTATGATTCAGTTAACCTGTTAAAATAGTATTTCATGTGATTAAAAAATGTCATCCCTTCAACAAAAATCAAGCTTCTGAAACTGGGTCATCCCAACCTCTTGCACTACAACTATTTGTTGTTTCCTGTCATGACATTTACATCAAAATTGGACAGAACCTGATGGCATAAGCTTGCTCCTAAAATGCCTGATTGATTCTAAATGCTGCTTGAGGACTCACATCTACCTTTTTAAAAACGTGGTTGGCAACCCCACAGCAATGGAAGTAGAGTCCTGTAAAAGATCAGGCATCAGAAACGTTTCTCCAGGCAAGAAAAATAGGGTAACATGAAAGATGTAGGAGGAAAAAAGTCTACACTTCAGTGACTGGAGTCAAAATCAAAAATCATCAGACTCATATGGGACAGTACATAACTGATGATTTGTATAAGGAATGTGCAGATGCTTCTCAGGGAAAAGCTGTCAGAACTGACCCAGTCAAGTCCATGAAACAGAAGGCTAAAGCTCTGACTGGAACCCAGCCAACAGGGGATCAGCTAGCTAGAGTAACTGGTCAGGGAGGGTTGATTTAAGCATCCATCACTGGTTGGCCATCATGGGGAGTTAGGAGGGAGACAGTCTGATCCACTACTTTACTGACACCCATTGAAGAGTAGACATTACAGCATGCAGTGATTTGAATATGTAGCTCTGCAGCAATTATCTCTCATGTAAAAGCATACTAGCAAGTCCTTACTTCAGCAGGAACAGATGTAAGTCACCAGGGGTAAAGAAGCTTAATTCATTTGTGCCTTTAGTACTGAATGCAGTAATTTCAGCTTTGTACCCATAATACAATTTTTGTGGGTTTCCTTAAATGCACTATACCTACAGTTCATCAAAGGTAGGGCCCACACAGTGTTGTTTTTAGACTTTATCTAACTTCAGTACTGAAGTTATAGCATTCACTGTCAGAGCTAAGCAGTTTAAGTATGACAAACTGAAGTGAAAAGGTACAAACATAAAAAATAAACTGACCCAAGCAGCTAATAATGTTGTATCACATGTACTCAGATGTGGATATGAAATACTGAATTGTTTTCAAACTGCTGCTTCTGGTTCTCTTATTCGAAGCCTTGAATAGCTAAGAACCTTACCATTTTCTGAGAAGGTAAAAAACAAAAATCTAAATGCAGCCCTTAATAATGGCTTTTTTTCATATGTTGCTGACATCTTAGAAAATCACACAGCTACTATAGGAAAAGAAAACAGCTTTGCATAATGTGAATCAAATGCTCCTCTTCTAGTCCTTAAATATAATTGAAATTACCCATCAAAGAATTGGACACTGTCCTTCTATATCATTGCTACAGTTTCCAAAACAGAAGGGATCACCTGCCCAGGGCAGCCTGACGCACGGCCAGTATACAAAAGCCTAATGATTTTATATGTGCCATATCACATTTATGCTCACTTCACAGAACATGGGGCATAAAATGAATGTACAGACGCAACTACTCAGAACTTCTTTACCACCAGTTTGAACACTAACTTTGCTATTTGGTCTGAATTCCTTGTCTCTCCTATCTCTAGGTTCCACAGGAGTTATCCTTCTAGATCTGCTTTTGTTCGCAGACAACCCTGCCAAGCCTCCAAGGGCAGGAAGACTGGGAAGCGTGCCCCCTCTGCTAAGGCTTTTCAGATTTCTGTGGCCCAGAAACCTCTTTTATCTGATAAGCCTGCTTCTCTTTGACAGTTCGCCCCCCTTTTTTTAGAACAGGTTCCTTTGTCCCTTCGGCTTTCTCTTTGTCTTCCAATTTGGTTTGTCATCACTTCAGACTCTTGGGTTCTTTCTGTCATCCATCAGGGTTACTTCATGGTATAGAAGTCTCTCCATCCTTTTTCAGGGATTTCTCAACCTCCTCTAGAGTGACTTCCTTTTTGAACCAAGAAACCATTCAGCCTGCCCCCCCCCCTTCCCAAGTGGGAAAGGCTTTTTATTCCAGGTTGTTCCTGGTTCCTCAAAAGGAGGGCACTTGGAGACCTATTTTGGATCTCTCCCAGCTCAACGCCTTTTTCAAGGTCCCTTCATTGCATATACTTACTCTTCAAACCCTGTTTCCTCTTTTATTACCCCCAGGCTTTTCCGGTGTCCTTGGATCTGAAAGATGCTTACCTTTATATTTGATTTTTCTTTTTACCTCTCTTCTCCCCCGGGGTATTCATTCACAAAATGCCTAGCTGCTGTGATTGCTTTCTGCAGGCTCCAAAACATTCAAATTTGTCCTTACCTAGACGACCTGTTGCTTCAGACACCTCCTCCCAGGTGCCTCTTACAAGATCTGAAGCTCACCATCTCTCTTCTTCAAAGCCTAGGGTTTACTATCAACTTCCAAAAGTCCATTCTGACTCCCTCTCAGGATCATGTATTTTTGGGATGCAGGATTCAGCCAGTCCCAATGTTGGCCTGTCTTCCACCTCCAAAAGTTTTGTCATTGACAACCTTCTTACAGTCTCTTCTTCCTCTGACTGCCATGTCAGCCAGGGAGTTTCTTCAGGCACTGGGATTCATGGCATCTTCTGTTTCAATGCTTCCTCTTGCCATACTGCATATGTGTAAGCTTTAGTGGTACCTCAGGTCACTTTGACTGCAACATTATCACCCTCTGGATTTCAGTGTACCTCTACTTCTCCATCTAAAGAAGGAATTAGAATCGATTCAACAATTTGGTCTCAACCCAGGCCAGCACTTTCAGCCTCCAGGCTCTTCCCAAGAACTGTTCACCAATGCCAGACACATGGGGTGGAGGCTTCTTTTGGTTCCCTGAAAGTTCAGGGTCTTTGGCCTGTACATCAGCAGTCAGATGAGAGCTCTGATTTTGGATGTTCAGGCTTTTCACCTGATGTTCTCCCTGGGCCCTTGAAGGTGTACACAGACTAAGCTACAGTGATGTGGTATGTTTTTCTGGGCATTGTCCATCGGTGGGGATGGACAAAGGTGCCCTGCGTATTAGGCCTCCAAGGAAAGCTATTCCTCCTCCTTGGTACCTTAATTTTCTTTTTGAAAAATTGATTCATGCTCCTTTTAAGCCTACCCATTCTACATCTTTGCCACTTTGTACCTGGAAGACCGTTTTGTTGCTGGCTCTTACTTTTGCTTGGAGGGTTTCTGAGCTCCAGGCCTTTATGGCCATTTTTCCTTTGTTGGTTTTCACAGGGACACAGTATCCCTTTGTACTAATCCGTCTTTTATGCCCAAGGTAGTAAATGAGTTGTCCTTGAATCAGATGGTACAATTCCCTTCCTTTTTCCGTTCTCCTCAGTCTGCTAGTGAGAGAGTTCTGCATACCTTGGATTTGCAAAGACAACTTAGGGTACTATTTGGATAAAACTAAGGCCATTTGAAGGTCTGATCAGCTTTTTGTTTCCTTTCATCCCAGGACATTAGGTTTGGCCATTTCTAAGCAAACCATCTCCTCCTGGATGTCTAAGGCCATTTCATTTTGTTGTTATTTTCATGGCAAATCTCTGAGTGCTTCTGTTAGTTCTCATTCCAGTAGGGCTGTTGCCTCTTCTGGTGTTTTCTTCAAGGGGTTGGACACCCATTCCAACCATGAAGCTGTTGTTTGGTCTTCGGTGCATACCTTTACTAAGCATTGTAAACTGGAAATTGTTTCTAGGGCCAGCTCAGGTTTTGCTGAAACCATTTTATGTGGGTTTGTTGAGGGCTCTTCTCAGATTTCCACCTCCCATTCTGTTTCTTGAGCTTTTTCAGTCTCCCTTCTGTTTTTTTTTTTTTTTTTTTAACATTTGTTGACCGGGAATGTCCGACTAGGTTCCACAGAGCCTGTTTTCAGCGGAGGCCCGGGGAGAAATGCTCCAGATGCATGTCTTTGGAATGTGGGAGGAAACCGGAGTACCCGGAGGAAACCCACGCGAACACAGGGAGAACATGCAAACTCCACACAGAAGGCACCCCAGCTGAGAATTGAACCGGAGAACCTCTTGCTGTGAGGCGACAACGTTAACCGCTGCACCACTGTGCCGTTTTGGATACTGCAACAATGATACAAAAAGACACAGCACAGTTGCCTAAAATCTTACCATAACAGTAGATGTCCTTCTCTTTACTGTTACAGTATTCACTCCCTCCAACCCCCTCTTTTGTTCTGGTTTTGTTTTAGATTCCCTTCTTGCAGAAGGTTTTCCCTTTTTCTTCTGGATGTACATGGACTCCTTTGTCCTGTGGAGACTGTTCTCTTCTGGGACAATTCAGTTCTGGGTAGTTGCATCTATACATCCCTTTTATGCCCTACATTCTTTGCAGGGAGCATAAATATGATGTATGGTGCATACATGATCATTAGGCTTTTGTATACTGAGCTGCCCTGGGCAGGAGATCCCTTCTGTTTTGGATACTGCAACAGTGAAGAGAAGGACATCTACTGTTATGGTAAGATTTATACAACTGTAATATCTACAGGAAACAAAACAGGAAGCAGTAGGCTTGAGTACAAGGTGCGGTGTTAAAGAAAACAGCAGACATGCTGGATGAGAACTTAGCAGCAACCAGTTTTCCTTTGCATCAGGAAAGATTATATTTTTAATGCATTTCTAAGTTTTAACACTATCTTCACTCATCCCCTGCAATTCTGCAATTCACCATTAAGTGAAAACAGTAGACAACATTTATGTTTGCATAGGCAGTGACATTTTAATAACAGCAAACAGCACATCAGACAGGTAGTGCTAAGGGCTACTTTTCAGTCTTTTGCAGTAAGCCATCGCCAAGCTGTAGCTGTTTTTTATCAGTCTAGAAAATTCCTTTTTTTAATTCAAACATATTCATAGTAACACCAGTATTCTGTGACTTCAGGTAATTACCTTCAAAGTGAACAATCCCATAAATATAACTGAATTAGAGCAGAACTAGAAGATTCCTTTGGCCTTGCCAATTCTTTGAAATCTTCGGGGCATTTGGTCTATAGAGGTAGTTTCAGAAGTACAGAAGGAAATAATTGTATTCATTGCATTTCCTATTCCAAAGAAAGTATGAAAGGTAATAGAGACCTGTAGTAGACCTTTCAAACGTGAACAAGTTCAGAAGAACAAAACAATTCATACTGTTGACTCTGTAAACTCTTTTGCAACAAGGTGCCTTCCTACTGACTCTTTGAAGGCAGTTAAAACTTTCATAGGATCGAAGTCTTAAAGTTATTTGGGAAATTTCTGAGATTCTGTGAAGGTAACTTCCATTTTCAGTATACTACCTTATCCCTTTGGCCTTTATGTTATATTTAGGGTATTTACAAAATGTCTAGCTTGAGAATTTGCACGTTTAAGACTAAAGGTAGTTCAGCTTTACCTGTGGCAGTATGGTTGATTTGTGCAGTCCCTAAAGGCTTTGCAGCAGATTGTGAAATACTTTCAGGACTAGGCATAGCCCATACAGATTTTTAAGAACCATCTTAAAAAGAACAATTTAGTGTGCCACGGCACACAGTTCAAAGGATAGTGGTCTGTTCATGAAAAAATTCATTTAACTACAAAAACACCAGTGCAGTTTCTTAAGTTTATTCCTTTCTTTTTGTTATGTTTCCTATGTCAAGGCTGCACATGAGAAAAATCCAATGGCATGTGAGAAATTGGTTGAATCAAAAGGACTACTCATTGTAGTCCCAGCATTTCTCTAGTGTTCCTCTTTTGTCATCATTGATCAACGAGTTACAGTGTTGGGTAATGCATATAACTGTAATATTCAGTCTGCCATTGCTTTCTCCTCTCCCTGGTCATAAGTTAACCACAGACCCATTAGATTACCTTTCGGAACTCCCATCCTAGAAATACAGGGAACTTAGTCACCATCTCAGAGCAGCACATCCTTGTATAAAGACAATGCTGACTATCATTATGGCACTAATATCCTTACAAACAACTATACAGCCAGAAACTTTGCAGGTAGTAACAGACAGTACCGCATTGATGTGGAACATTATCAGACAAGGGGAAACTCCCTGTTTTACACACTGGATGTGATAATTTAGATAACTTAGTCTTACAAGCAATTTGTATTCGAAGTAAAATAGAATGGCAGCACAGATATCTGAGAAAGGTCAATTTTGTGTTTTCCAGGACACAGTAAAGAAAAGGTGAAATTATAAGTTCATAGGTCAGTATAAACCTGTTGATCCAGGGAACCATGTTAGCCTAGCCACAACACCCCATTTTGTAGGTGCCCATTGACATGACTAATTTATAGCTAGTTTCAACCCCTTTCGATGAATGCTTGATGAGCCATACCCAGAGTGTATCTATGATTTCATCCATTCTTCCATGTTATGCTTAAAGAAGGTCAGGGAGCCAATATGCTTTCCATCCAACAGAAGTCAGTTACATAAAAGGGATTCTGCGGGATCTATATATCTCTCTCACCAGCAGGTCCTTTTTATGTTTTGGTGAAAGTGAAGATTTCATGACTGGGTGTTGAGAGCATTATTAGTTTGTCAGATGTGCAGGCGGTCACATAAGACTGGATCCTTTGACACTTTGTAAGCAAAACAGAGGTTACCTCTCAAGTGTGTGTAAGAAACAGAAAAGAGACAGAGTGCTTTAAGGGGGTCTGCATGGGTCAGGGAAGGCATGCCTTTGATTATCTTATATAGGAAATGGTGTGGTCTCTCAAGTTGGGTCATATGTTTAGATGGTACATACCAAAGGAGTCATCAAACTCTACTATAGGCTTGATGAAGGAAGAGTAGAGAGGGATGATTACTTCCTGAGATGTGGAAGGAAATATACTTGCTGAGTAGTCTGACAAGGCAAAAGGATTTCCTAACAATAATGGATATATGGTGATCAGAAGATGCATTGTCTACCACAATGCCCAGGTTCCTAATGACTGAGTCATCTTTCAAGTGGTGACACCTGTGTAGTAGTTGCATGGGTGTCCAGTTTTGCCTAAACACACAATGCTGCATTTCATGGCATTTAGTTTTACTCAGTAGTCCAGGCACCACTTATTGGCATATACTTATCCCTCCTGAAGAATTTGGAGGTCAGATGGAAATTAATGACAGCTCCAAGTTTGCAATAATCTCCAAAGTTAGTTAGCCACAGGCCCTTGATGTCAACCTTGACATCAGAGAAGTAAATACCAAACAGAATTGGTCAAGGGACCAACCGATCTGTGGGGAACACCACTGGTAACTACTCTTTCCAAAGAGAGTATGTTTCCCACACTGATAGATTGGGTTCTGCCAGTTCAGTTAGCCAAGTTGATATCCAGCAGATAACATAGGAGTTTACATTTAGTTTGATTAGCTTGTGGATAATGCCAGAATGTGGAATGGAGTGCTAGACCTTGGCCAGGTCTGGGTAGTCAGGGTGAGCTAACTTGTCCAATTCTAATGCATTTGTGACATGTTCAAAGAAGTCTGTCAGGTTCAGGAGGCAGGATATGTATTTAGCAAACCCAAACTAGCATGGGTACAAGGCTTGCAGACTGCCTGTGTCCTTGTTAATGTTGTTGTCTGTCTTTTCGGCTTTTCCCGGTTTGGGGTCGCCACAGCGGAACTCCAGTCCGCTAATGATTGGCAGTTGATTTTTATGGTGCCGAGTTGCCAGCCCAATGACCAACCTTCAGCAAAGGCACGCCCATTCATGCATGTCTTTCGGAAGCCACTCGACTGCGGGGAGGGCATGCAGACTCCACACAGAAGGCACTCCAGCCGAGAATCGAATAGGAGAACCTCTTGCTGTGAGACAACAATGCTACCGCTGTACCACCGCGGATAAGTTTCATAATGATGCATTGTATTGCTTTATAGATAAGGCTGGCGAGGATTGTAGATCTGTAGTTTCCCTTATCAGCAGTGGATCCCCCCTGTGCAGTAGGATGACTGCCACACTTCTCCATTCCTCATGCATGAATCCAGTGGGGCAGCTGAGGTTGAATAGAGTAGGGGAAGTTCCCCAAAGCCCTGGCCATATCTCCCCTAGCAGTATAAATACCACCTTGGGTCTCCCCTGAATAGGGGCTATTAGCCTAGTGGGACTAACCTGATCAGTAAAGGATGAACAAATAAACAATAATAAAAATAAGTAAAATAAATAGGTTTAGTCACATGTCTTCCATACAGGTCTGGTGCCGTCAAGAAATCAGCCTGGCATATTATCAGGACCCATGGAGCAAGTATTGATAAACATTCTAAAAAATAATTGATTTTAGACTGGATCCTTACAAATAGGCCTAACTTAAATTATCAAGCTTGCTGCCTTCCTGACTCTCTTAGTGACCACTTCCCCACCTTTCTACTTAGGAAACGGCTTCACACAACCAATAACATCATATATAAAAACATCTGCAGTAAAAATAACTTCTGCCCCTCTATATTTAACACACTGCTATAGCGATGTGACTGGTCACCATTAAAAACCCTCCACTTAGACCTTGTTTTTCAATATTTTAACAGAACATTCCTCCAAGTACTAGATAACCTTGCACCCACTAGGAAAGTCCATGTCAGGCCCAAACAATTTCCTTGGTTATCAAATGACTCTAAGTTAACACTTATACAAAGGGATAGGGCTTGGGCACAATGACATAGAAAAATACCTTATCGACCATCAACTCTTTCTCAAACCCAATAAAACCAATCTTATGCTCTTCTGAAACAATTGAACTAAAAATAATCAAACCTGTCTTACCATCTGCTCCTCCAGCGATACAGGAATCGAGTCAGTAAGTCAAACTAAACTCCTTGGTGTAACAATAGATGAATCCCTAAAATTTGACAAACATATGGCTATTACAATTAAAAAAGTTCACATCAAACTTGGCTCACTCTATAGAGGCAAACCTTTCCTAACTATCTATGCCAGTCTTTCCACAGCCAGATCCTACCTGCTTTCCACCCTCCTTTATTGCACACAGATCTTCACCAACTTGCGTAAGACTGACTTAAATAGGCTTGAGAGCTGCTATAATAAAATAGCCAAGTTTGCCGTTAACCAGCCCCACAAATCCCACCACTGTACTGCGCTCTGCCAATTTAACTGGCTTGAACTTCCCAATCTTCTAACTCTCAACCAACTTACAATTGCACATAATATCATCCAGAAACCTGATCACTGCCCTGCTCTCTTTAACTTAATTGAACCAAATTCCATCCCCATACCCCTAAGATCATCAGACAAACCACTCCTAAAAGTAAAAAAGTCCAACAACTACTGTGGTGACTGTCTCTATTCAAATAAATTATCCAAATCCTGGAACCTAATCCCCCAGCATATACTTAATACTTTGATAATTGCAAATTCAAATTACTCCTAAAAGAACACTTTACTAACCACTGGCTATGCTCCTGTAGCCACCCATTCTAATTCTTCTAACCTGGCTGACCTCCACACTAACCTTTCGTTAGTGTCATTCTTGTACTGCACCTTTGTAGTTCTAACTCGCATGTGAAATCTTTATTTATATTGTATTATATTATGTCTTCACAAACTAAAGAACCAATACATGAAAAATGCACCACAAGCTGGAACATACGGAACACTGCAGTGTGAATTAAAGACACTGTTTTTATTAAAAGTTTAAGTGCTTTCTTCATGGTGTAGCAAAGACGTCCTCAGAAACTAACTGATAGAAAACAACTCCCCATTTAACTATCCCTGTAAAACAATCACATGATCTAACCAACCAACCAATGTAAAAAATTAATTAACATGTTTGAAAGTCATGTACATTTAAAATAATACATAACAATAAAAGAACAAACAGGCACAAGCGCTTTCACAATAATGCTTCTTCAGGTGTATGGATGGAATCTAAATAACACCATTCTTATACCATTTAATCCTGTCACATGATTAATCATTCAACTCTTAAAAATGTATTTTTACATCTTAACAACACAACATACATCCCCTTTTTTGTCTACATAATGGTCTTTTTTAAGTATAGCTCTTAGGGGTACATGGTCATTAAGGCCATGTCCTTTGTCAGCTCTCAGTCTCACTATCCATTCTGCCTCCAGTTTCTGAGTCCTGCTTTTAATATCACCTCCTCTTGGGTTCTCTAAGCATTTCCCCAAAACTACAAATTTAAATCATTGATGTTCTGTAGTTTGGTTGACATGTTTTGCTAGTGCATTAAATGTGCTCTTTTTCCTAATGTGGTACAAATATTCTCTTAACCCTATCCTTGAGCTGTCTATCCATTTTGCCAACATAGAATGTATTGCATACTTGGCACACAGCAAGGTACACTACCTGCAAACTATCACATGTTGCACCGGATCTGATGTCAAATAATTCCCCTGTATCTGAATGTCTAAACACTAGCATATCTTTTGCCATATACATGCACATATGACATTTCCCACAAAGTTTAGTCCCTATGTTGTTTGTGGATGTTGCAGAGTCCCTTGGGTTACACAGTCTTCTCTTCAAGTTTGTCTTATTCTTAAACGAGAATTGTGGTTTCATATTTATATATTTCCTCATCTGTGTGTCAGTAGTCAATACACTCCAATGCTTATTGATAATTTCCATATATTGTGTTATATTCCTAGAATAACTGAGACATACATTAAGTTTATCAGATGTCTGTCCATTTCTTTCAACTGTTCTAGCATTCTCATCTACATCTGAAAAATAAGGCTTAGTTCTTGTTTGTCTCAGCCTCTTTATTTGCATTCTATTTTGCCCTACAATTTGTATATCATAACCCCTTTCCATAAGTTCCACTGCTGTCTTATCTGCCTATTGTATAAAATCATTGTCACTAGCATTCAGTCTAGATGCTCTGTAAAACTGGTTTTGTATTACGTTCCTAAACAAGAAGTTATGTACTCACCATAACGTTCGATGTATGTAGTCCATCTTGTCTCACATTCTTACCCGTGGGTTCGGAGCTGAATATTGGCTCCATCTCAGCCAAACTTTTCTAGTTTGAAGTCTTCTATTGGCTGGGCTAAGAAGGTATCCCATGTTGCACTGCTCCATATCCCCAGATTTTAGTTTGCTGTGAACACCACACTCATACCTCATGCATAACAACATCCAAGAAAAAGGAATAAACCAAAGGTGAAGGGAGCTCTAAAAACCAGCCCTAACCTCCAGATCCTCCAGGAAGGGGGAAGGTGGGAGGGTAAGTAAGAATGTGAGGCGAGATGGACTACATACATCAAACGTTATGGTGAGTACATAACTTCTTGATGTTATGTAGTCCAATCTCACCTACATTCTTACCTGTGGGACAGCGTCCCCAGCACCTACATCCTGGGTGGCTCAGCGGAAGATACTCCTGAGTACTGTGGAACCAAAGGAAGACCTGCCCCTACATACCACGTCCAGCTTGTAATGAGTAACAAAGGCGTGTCGAGAAGCCCAGGTAGCTGCAGCACAAATATCATCCATAGATAATCTGGCCTGATAAGCTGTAGAAGTGGATACAGTAGAGTGAGCCTTGACTGGAAATGGCAGGTCTTTACCCCCTGAGGAATAAATGAAAGAGATGCAATTTGATATCCATCTGGATAGGGTGATCTTGGAGACAGGGGACCCAATTCTGTTTTCCGAAAAAGAGACAAACAGTTGATCAGATTTTCGGATATCTTTGGTTCTGTGCAGATAGAAACGTAACTGCCTGTGTACATCCAGTTGATGAAATCTAAATTCTACCTTGTTTGAAAAATGGGAAAAGAACACTGGCAACTCAATAGATTGATTAAGATTAGATATGGATGCCACTTTAGGAAGAAAAGAAGGGTTTGGTCTAAGAGAAACACTGTCTTTATGAAAGATCAAGTATGGAGGTTTAATAGAAAGAGCCTGAATTTCTGAAACATATCTAGCTGATGTGATGGCTATTAAAAAGGCAGTTTTCCAGGTCAAGAATTTTAAGTCACAGGTAGCTGCAGGATCAAAGGATGGAGAAGTAAGGGCTTGCAGAACAAAATTTAGATCCCAGGGCATGATAGGTTCTGAAACAGGAGGAAGGAGTAACTGGGTGCCTTTCAGGAAAGCCTTACAGAGTCTGTGAGCCATTAGACTAGGCTCATTAGCAACATGAAAGTTAGAAATTGCTGCCAATTGAACTTTAATGGTAGCGGATGCTGAGCCCTACTGAAAAAGGGTAGACAAAAACTCCAAGACAAAGGGAATTGGAGCTGTGTAAGGGTCAATTTATTGGGTACGAGCCCAAATAGAAAACCTCTTCCATTTGCTGGAATAAATCTTCCTAGTAGAGGGCTTATGAGAGGAAGATAAAGTATGAACTACCTCTGGTGAAAAGTGATGCAGCCTAACTAACGACAGAAGTGGAGTAGCCAGGCTGTCAACTGGAGGGTCCGCAGAGAGGAGTGGAACTGCCCCGACATGTGTGTCAGTAAGTCTGTTTGAGGGTCCAGAGTCCAAGGTGTGTCCACAATGTAGGGATGGAGAAAAGGGAACCAGACTTGACGAGGCCAGTGTGGAGCAATCAGAATCATTCTGCTTCCCAAGGCTATAGCTTTCTGAATCACTTTTGATAGCAAGGGAAATGGAGGGAAAGCATAAAGCAGACCGGAGGGCCAATCGTGGACTAGAGTGTCCCTGGGCGACTACCCCTGTGGGGTGATCAGCGTGAAGTAGCTGCTGCATTTGGCATTGAGGGGGCTGGCAAAAAGGTCAAGCAAGGGAGACCCCATCTGCTGAAGATTCGTTCTGCCACTAGACGATTCAGGGACCACTCGTAAGGCATCAGAATAGCTCTGCTTAGCCTGTCTGCTATCACGTTGGACTTCCCCGGAATGTGCGTTGCCACCAGAAACCATTGGGAAGATACTGCCCACTGCCATACTCGCATGGCCACTCTGCACAGGGGATATGATCTGGTTCCTCCCTGTTTGTTCAGATACCACACCACTGACATATTGTCTGAGTGTATTGCAATAGTCCCGAGAGGTAGCAAGCTTTGAAGTGCCTGCAACGCAAGTAGCACTGCTCTCATCTCTAGGACGTGGATATGCAGATGTATCTAGTGATCTTGCCACGTGCCTTGGACTGTCCTGCCGAGATAATGCCCCCCACCCCATCTGGGAGGCGTCCGTGGTCACTGTGACAACCGGGGGAAGTGGAACGAAGGGTTTCCCCTTGTCCAGATTGCTGGTGCAAAGCCACCAACTGAGATCCTGTTTGCATCTGTCCATGAGCAAAATAGTATGGGAAAGTGGAAGTTTCTGGAGAGACCATTCAGCGAAGAGGAGCCATTGAAGGAGCCTCATGTGCAGTCTCGCTAGAGGGACTAACATGATTGTTGCTGCCATAGTCCCCAGCAGCTGGAGAACCCATCTTGCCTTCACTTTCTTCAGGGGTATCAGGGTGTGCACTTGTTGCTGTAAGACTCTGATTCTTTCCTGCAGTAGAAAGGCTCGCATTTGAATGGTGTCTATCTCTGCACCTATAAAAATGACATGCTGTGAGGGCAACAAGACAGATTTTTCCCAGTTCAATGTTATGCCTAACTGTTGACAGAGAGTGATGGTATTCCTGGTTTGGATTAGTAGATGCGTGGTAGGGGCGGTGAGGAGCCAGTCGTCCAGCTACGGAAACACTTGGAATCCTTGACGTCTCAAGTGAGCTGTCACCACCGCAATACACTTGGTGAACACCCTGGGGGCTGTGGTGAGACCAAAAGGCAGGGCTCGAAACTAAAAATGACTCCTGGATGCCCTGCCCATTTTGATGTGGTAGTAAGCATCCTTGAGGTCTATGGAGCACATCCATACTTCCTTTCCCAACAACGGGAGAATTGACTGCAGAGTGACCATACAGAACTTGGACTTTTGTATGTAGTTGTTTAGTTGACTGAGATCTAATATGGGTCTCAGGTCTCCTGTTCTTTTCGGCACCAAAAAGAATTGTGAGTTAAGTCCCTAATCCGATCTGGTCTGAGGGGACATGCTGGATGGCTCCTTTCTCTAGCAGCTTTGAAACCTCTGAAGCTGCGTGATCCCTTTGACTGGGTGGAACATCCGGGATTTTTCTGACTGGATTGGGATCTGATGAAAATGGGATGACATAACCTCCGGAAATTATTCGTAATACACATCGGTCCTGGGTGATGCTTTGCCAGGCTTCTGGGTATAATGATATTCTGCCCCGACTGGCTCCGGAAAAGCACAGTCGGGTATTCCATCAGGAACGACTGTAGGGAGAGCAACGAAAGGAATCACAGTCTCCCGAATTGCGGGGGGCCCCTCTGCCTCTAGGGCAGCGTCTTCCTGAATAACCTCCCCCTCCTCTGCCTCTGGAGGGGGCTCACCCTGTGCACCGGGAAAGAATCTCTGTGATTTTTTGAACCACATCTCCCCCCCCCTGGGCCTTGGGGTAAGGCCTAGAGGGAAGGGAAAAATGGACCCCTACAGCAGACAGAGTCTTTCCCTCTTGCTCGCACCTGGTGAGGGTGTCTTTCACCTTGGTTCCGAACAAAGAAGAACCATCAAAGGGGGCGTCAGTGAAAGAAGACTTGAAGGCCTCTGTGAAATGACAAAAGTGCATCCAGGCTTGCCTCCTAAGGACGACTCCTGAGCTTGCTGCCCTACTCGCTCCCTCGGCTGCGTATGAAATGAGCCGCATGGAGGAGTTAACGATGGAGTTGAGGGTAGAGACCTGGGCGTTAACCATCTGGGCCACCGCCTCAGGAATGTTACACGTGAGAGTATCTCCTAACTCCTTGATGAGATCTCTCTGGAGCTGAGTAAAATGAGACAGGTAGTTCAGCGACCGTAAGGTAAAGGTTGCTGATGAGAGGGTATGCTTCCCGTACTGGTCCATGGTCCTAGACTCCTTGTTAGGAGGATGGACGGAGGAAGAAGTCTCAGCTACTTCCTTTTGAGTGGCCGCCGCCACCACCATGGCATCCACAGGGACCCCTTTGGACAAAAACTCCTTACCCGGGGGAGCAGACAGAAATTTATTGGGTCTCCTGGGTACGGGTGCCACAGAATCAGGGTTTTCCCACACCCTCCGAAAAATTCAATCCAGGAGCTCATCGAAGGGTGGGGACACCCAGGAGGCAGAGGGCTGAGCACCAAAGGCCTTAAGGAAGACTGATTCCTCCTCGGAGGGGGCTTTGGACGGCCAGTCACCTCTTTGTTTCAATATCTCCAGGATGTCGGAGAAAGAAACATCGTCAGAAGATGACTTGGGGGACCCCTCCCATTCCTCAAGGTCGGTATCTGAGGTGAGAGACTCATCCTGGGAGTCTATGTGCTTCCTCTTGCAAATTTTCTTCCTGGGGGGGCTCCTCAGGCAAAAACTCTGAGGTGCCCTCAGAAACTTGGGGACCACTCATGGGGATATCCCTAGGCCTTGGAGCTACACTGTCTACTGATAGGTGGTGATCAGAGGCTCTCACCGGAGTGGTAGGGGACAGAATGACCGACCCGCATGATGTGGCTGAAGGTGTGGCCAGCGCACTCTCAAAAGCTGGGCCCCCCCAAATCCGACGACTGGCCAGCCTCCGAGATCATGACAGGAGCCGGGGTCCCACGAGCCGAGGCACCGAGAGGGAGACTCGGAACCGAAAGGTGTCCCGAGGTGTCCCCCTTGGGCCCGACCGAGGAATCCCGAGTCCCGAACCCCATGGACAGAGCCGACAGGGTCAGAGCTGACGTCGGCACTGATGAGCCCGGAGGGGCCATCGGCACCGACCTAGGAACATCACATGGAGTGGAGCATTCCGGCTCCGATGACAGAGATGCGCTTGGAGGAGGAATCGAAGAAGATAATGGAACAGGTTCCGGAGCCGACTGGGACGGAGCGGAGAACAATGTAGCCAAAACCGGTGATTGCAGGAGCCACTGCACCACCCTATCGACATCCACATTTGAAAGTGTCCTGGAGGATTTGGAGGACAGGGAGGGAGATCTGGATCTCCTCTCAGGAGACACTGGTCTAGTACTGGGCGATCGGCTCTGAAGAGGTTCCAGTATAACTGGAGCCAACGCCTTTTCCATCAACACCAACACTTCCTGCAGCCCCGAGGACAGTGGAGCTGAGGAGGTCGAAGCTAGTATCATCACTTTCTCTGGTGGCTCCGAGGAGACTGACGGAGCCGGAGATCTCTTTTTTGACTTAGTGGATTTTGACTTTGAGCCGGAAGCAGAATCCATGGCCTCTTCGAACAAGGGTTTTAAGAGTCCCTTCAGGATTAATTTATTCTTTCTTTCTTGGAGCACCCTGGGACTAAAAGCATGGCAGAAGCTACAGGATTCCTGCAGGTGGATTGCTCCCAGACAATAAACACATACTGAATGTCCATCGGTGATGGATATCTTGTAACCACACTTAGAGCACTTTTTAAAACCTGAAGGTTTGTGTTCCTTGGAATCCTTAGACATCTCAAAATAATAACCAAGCCCAACCAATGAGAAGTCACTGCCTGACTGGAAAAACACCACTACAGGCACATAAAAAACACCACACTAAGCGCGGAAACTTAGCTGAACAAAAATCTCCACAAACTACGAACACACAAAGTCAAAGGGGCACACACTAGGACGACTAGGACTAACAAACCTCTAACTAAAATGGTTGTTTTGCCAACTGAAGACACTAAAACCTCTAATTTAAATGGTTTTAGAAGCCAAGAATGAAAACAGAGACAAGTAAGGGGACGGACTAGGTCCTCTAACTGAAAAGGGCCTAGCCTGTTGGAACAGCTAGCAGGATACCACAACAAACAATCCCACAACAATTAAGCCCAAAAACACTAAGGAAATCGCTATTAAAATAGCTTTTGTTTTCAGCAAAATCTCTAAAGAAGAATTAGAAAAAAGGGTACTTAGCCAACAGCAAGACCACGTCCGAGCTACACAAGCGGCAAACGAGATCTGGGAATATGGAGCAGTGCAACATGGGATACCTTCTTAGCCCGGCCAATAGAAGACTTTGAGCTAGAAAAGTTTGGCCGAGTCGGAGCCGATATTCGGCTCCGAACCCACGGGTAAGAATGTAGGCGAGGGGTGCATGCTTTCACTACTCAATAAACTATTAACATGACAGTCCTTCCTGTATGACTTAACACTAAGTTCATCATCCTGTCCCTTAAAAATGGT
Source organism: Protopterus annectens (assembly GCF_019279795.1). NCBI lineage: Eukaryota > Metazoa > Chordata > Ceratodontiformes > Protopteridae > Protopterus > Protopterus annectens. The sequence continues at coordinate 1,388,140,032 of NC_056744.1, read as the reverse complement.
AACATCAAAAAAAATCACTTCTCTGTAGGACCATTTTAGAGTAAATTTAAGGAACTGTGTAGTCTGATTTCTAAACTCAATAAATGGTAATAATAGATCTATTGTCCCATCCCATAAAATAAAGACGTCATCCACGAACCTCCGGAAAAACAGAATATTGTTCTGAAATGGACCTTTAAGTATGTTCTCTGCCTCTCACTTGGCCAATACAGCATTGGCATAACTGTTGGCCCACGATGTTCCCATCACAACTCCATTGCATTGCCAGTATGTCCGATTCCTGGACATAAATATATTGTTCTCCAGTACTAACTTTAGAAGTGCTTGCATTTGTTGTAACTTCAACGCTGTGTATTTTGGATTTTTTTCCATCATCCTGCTTACACTACTAATTCCTGCTTCATTCGGTATTACTGTGAACAGTGACACTACATCTAATGTAGCCAAAATACAATTCCCAGGTACCTTTCCTTTCTTTAAGAAATCATGTAGGTCCCTAACAAAATGTTCTGTGTCTTTCAATCTATATCCAGTCTCACTAATCAGTGGACAAAGGTGGTTTTCTAAGTATATAGATACTGGCTCAGTACACCAGTTTCGTCCAACCACAATTGGCCTCATGGGAGGATTTTGCATATTTTTATGTACTTTGGGTGACCCCTGTATTATGGGAATTATGGGATTTGGCATTAAAAAATACCTGTACAAATTCTCATCAATAACATTATTCAGTACAAGTTCATTCAAGTCATGATGTATCTTCTCTATCATTTTCTTCACTTGTGTAGGTGTAATAGCCTGATAAAAACATTGATCTTCCAACATATCATACATAGCATTGTCATAAGCTGATCTGTCCATCACTACAATCTGGCCCCCTTTGTCAGCTGGTCTTATTATGATGTTACAATTATTTTGCAATCTAATCATCACTTCATGTTCATGTTTGTTCAAGTTATATTGCATATTTTTTCCTCTAACATTCTGTGAATAATACAATTTGTATGCATCATCAATGCAAAGTTGTTCAAATGCATTCACTAAAGAATTTTGTTTAGGAACATATAAGCTAGGTTTTCTAAACATAAAATTAACTTCATTATTACTTCCATCATACATAGTTTTTAACATAAGGTTGCGTGTAAATAATTTAATATCAAACACTATTTCAGTGATATTAGTGTACTCTGTAGGAATAAACCACAGGCCTTTTTTCAAAATATTTAGTTTTTCCTGTGACAAATTATATGTAGACAAGTTAACTACTAGTTTTTTTGTTCAAAAAAGCTTTCTTTATTGTATATGGACTCACCGAGCTTCCCTGGTGTTTCCGGTATTGCTCCATCCTCTCTGGGTTCCATTGTACTGGCCCCTGCCTTTCCTGCTTGCTGACCTCTCTTTGGTTGGCAATGGAAAATTCAAGGAGGGTGGGTCCACGGTTTGTAAAAAAGACGTGGTAGAAGAAGATAGCCGATTACTGTCTTCATTAATCACTTGCGCAGCTCCATTAGTCACACAAACAACTCCATTAAGTTCACGATGCACTTCTACAGTCGTAGTAAACGTTTTCCTTCTCGCACCCAACTGTTCAGTTGGTGCTGACGTACTCGAGGTGACGTCAGGATGTTTGCTCGTCTGGGGTTGGTTGCATCATTTTCGCCCTTGGATTGGATGAATTGATTCTGACAGTCTCCGCATTATTGTGGGGTTCTGAATTTACAGTTTCCCTATGTATAGTATTCTCAGTTTCACCCTGAAAATAACAAGGCCATGTAAAGACATTACCTAGTGCAAAATCATCACAGTCTCTCTTCAGTTTCTTTAATTTTATTTGTAACAACTTTCTAGAGTAGACCGATGCATTTTCAATAGTTTCTCTCAGATGTTTATCTAGTAGATTCGGGCTGTATCGTTCATGTAGCTGAGTATATTTAGACTTCACATCATCCATTATTTATACTATTTCCCTCTCTGCTGATGCGACAAGCAATTTCATGTAGCCCATACCAGTATTGAGGTTTAACTTTTGCCAGTCACTAAGGAGGCCAGAGTCACAGTTAATTTGAGCAGGCATTTTTAACACTCTTAATCTACGTGGCACAATTTCTTCTTTCATACAAATCTCTAAACGAAACTTCTCATATTGTGTTCTTTTTAGCTTGAATAAATCTTTATCTAGTAATAACAGATCACTTCTTAGTGCCGAAAAGTCTACATTCTGTACCTCACTCCCCTGTTCTTCAAGAGTGCTATGATATAAAGGATTTATGCTTTCGCTCACCTTAGCGATAAATTCATCAGCATTTGGTTGAGTCCATATATTGGTGTGGATGGATTCCACTTCAGTTAAAATGTTCTCATTTTCTGTAGCCATATTCCAGGTATCAGGGGCTAAAATCAGCAACAATACCAAACAACAAATATACCCACACGATATCCAGGTGCCTCTGTAGCAGTAAGAAAATCCAATTGCGAAAAACAGGCACAGGCAAGGCTCCAGATTTTCCAACTTTTTAATAAAAAAACAAACTGACACAATCGCTTTCACAATAATGGTTCTTCAGGTGTATGGATGGAATCTAAGTACCACCATTTTATACCATTTAATCCTGCCACATGATTAATCATTCAACTCTTAAAGGTAAAACTGCTTTAAATTATATTTTTGCATCTTAACAACACAACATGCATCCCCTTTTTTGTCTACATAATGGTCTTTTTTAAGTATAGATCTTAGGGGTACATGGTCATTAAGGCCATGTCCTTTGTCAGCTCTCAGTCTCACTATCCATTCTGCCTCCAGTTCTTGAGTCCTGCTTCTAATATCACCTCCTCTTGGGTTCTCTAAGCATTTCCCCAAAACTACAAATTTAAATCATTGATGTTCTGTAGTTTGGTTGACATGTTTTGCTAGTGCATTAAATGTACTCTTTTTCCTAATGTGGTACAAATGTTCTCTTACCCTATCCTTGAGCTGTCTATCCATTTTGCCAACATAGAATTTATTGCATACGTGGCACACAGCAAGGTACACTACATGCAAACTATCACATGTTGCACTGGATCTGATGTCAAATAATTCCCCTGTATCTGGATGTCTAAACACTAGCATATATTTTGCCATATGCATGCACATCTGACCTTTCCCACAAGGTTTATTCCCTATGTTGTTTGTAGATGTTACAGAGTCCCTTGGGTTACACAGTCTTCTGTTCAGGTTTTTCTTATTTTTAAAATGAAAATTGTGGTTTCAAATTTATATATTTCCTCATCTGTGTGTCAGTAGTCAATACACTCCAATGCTTATTGATAATTTCCATATATTGTGTTATATTCCTAGAATAACTGAGACCTACATTAAGTTTATCAGATGCCTGTCCATTTCTTTCAACTGTTCTAGCATTCTCATCTACATCTAAAAAATAAGGCTTAGTTCTTGTTTGTCTCACCCTCTTTATTTGCATTCTACTTAGCTCTACAATTTGTATATCATAACCCCTTTCCATAAGTTCCACTGCTGTCTTATCTGCCTGTTGTATAAAATCATTGTCACTAGCATTCAATCTAGATTCTCTGTAAAACTGGTTATGTATTACATTCCTAAATATAAATTTAGGGTGCATGCTTTCACTACTCAATAAAGTATTAACATGACAGTCCTTCCTGTATGACTTAACACTAAGTTCATTATCCTGCCCTTTAAAAATGGTAACATCTAAAAAATTCACTTCTCTGTAGGACGCTGTGTTGGATGAAACTGGTGCACTGAGCCAGTATCTATATACTTAGAGAAGCACCTTTGTCCACTGATTACTGAGAATAAACATACATTGAAAGACACAGAACATTTTGTTAGGGACCTACATGATTTCTTAAAGAAAGGAAAGGTACCTGGGAATTGCATTTTGGCTACATTAGATGGAGTGTCACTGTTCACAGTAATACCAAATGAAGCAGGAATTAGTAGTGTAAGCAGGATGATGGAGAAAAATCCAAAATACACAGCGTTGAAGTTACCGCAAATGGAAGCAATTCTAAAGTTAGTACTGGGGAACAATATATTAATGTTCAGGAATAGGACATACTGTTAATGCAATGGAGTTGCGATGGGAACATCGTGGGCCAACAGTTATAACAATGCTGTATTGGCTGAGTGGGAGGCAGAGAACATACTTAAAGGTCCATTTCAGAACAATATTCTGTTTTTTCGGGGGTTCGTGGATGACCTCTTTATTTTATGGGATGGGACAGTAGATGTATTATTAGCTTTTATTGAGTTTATAAATCAGACTACACATTTCCTTAAATTTACTCTAAACTGGTCCTACAGAGAAGTGAATTTTTTAGATGTTACCATTTTTAAAGGACAGAATGATGAACTTAGTGTTAAGTCATACAGGAGGGACTGTCATGTTAGTTTATTGAGCAGTGAAAGCATGCACCCTAAATTTATATTTAGGAACGTAATACAAAACCAGTTTTACAGAGCATCTAGATTGAATGCTAGTGACAATGATTTTATACAACAGGCAGATAAGACAGCAGTGGAACTTATGGAAAGGGGTTATGATATACAAATTGTAGAGCAAAGTAGAATGCAAATAAAGAGGCTGAGACAAATGAGAGCTAAGCCTTATTTTTCAGATGTAGATGAGAATGCTAATACTGTTAAAAGAAATGGAGAGGCATCTGATAAACTTAATGAATGTCTCAGTTATTCTAGGAATATAACACGATATATGGAAATTATCAATAAGCATTGGAGTGTATTGACTACTAGAGAACCCAAGAGGAGGTGATATTAGAAGCAGGACTGAAGAACTGGAGGCAGAATGGATAGTGAGACTAAAAGCTGACAAAGGACATGGCCTTAATGACCATGTACCCTAAGATCTATACTTAAAAAAGACCGTTACGTAGATAAAAAAAGGGGATGTATGTTGTGTTAAGATGTAAAAATATATTTTAAAGCAGTTTTACCTTTAAGAGTTGAATGATTAATCATGTGACAGGATTAAATGGTATAAGAATGGTGTTATTTAGATTCCATCTATACACCTGAAGAAGCATTATTGTGAAAGCGCTTGTGTCTGTTTGTTCTTTTATTAAAAAGTTGGAAAATCTGGAGCCTTGCCTTTGCCTGTTTTTCACAATTGGATTTTCTTACTGCTACAGAGGCACCTGGATATCGTGGTGATATATTTGTTGTTTTTTAATAAATAACAATAGGTGACAGTAATACAAACGCACATTAAACACAAATTCACACTTACTGTTAATGTTCAAAAAGTGTGAATCAGAATGCGTATGAACGAAGTTTCAAAACACTCATAAAAGACAGGCAGTCATTAAGACCAGGGTAAACACAAGCATTTTATTTAATCTGCCATCTAAGCTCTTTTAATTTTATAAGATCATTCCATGGGCTACCCCTCACATTTTTAACAACTATATCTAAGCCCATAAATCCAAAATTGTGTCCGGGATAATTAAGCACATGTTTAGCAAGTACATTATTGGTGTTTCATTTCTTTATATCGAGAACATGGTCATAAATACATTTGTTCTTTAAATTTTCTCTAGGTTTTACCCACATAGAAAAATTCGCTCTGCAAACAAAAAGTCAGGTAAATAATACCAAGCGAATTACAGTTGCAAAAAAACTAGTGTTAACATACAACCCCATTCACAGCAAAATCTCATTTTGTACCATTATGGATTTGGAAACCCACATTTAAATGTGCCATTTTTTCTAGTTGTAAACGGCAAATTATCCTGGTTACCAGCCTCTAAAATCTCTTTAAAATATTTACCTTTTCTGTACACTAACTTAGGTGCACTACCCAATATATCAAAAAAACTCTCATAGCAGGGAAAAAGATTCCAGTTCTTCCTTAAAATTCAAACAAATTGGGGATTTATCAATTGTATAAGTAGTAATAAAGGAAAGAGAAAAGTCTTGTTTATTGGTCTTTCCAATCACCTCAGAACACAATTTATCATCATTTTTAGTTCTGAGCAGGGGCACATATTGATCATTCACCCTTTTCTGATTGACTTCAATAAAACTGTCCTGTACTAAATTTGTGTGTGTAGCCTCTGGATGTATACATATTAATCAAACCCCTGGCCTCCACCTGGAAGGTTTCATCTTCACTGACCTTTCTGATAAGACGTACAAATTTTCCTTTCACAACTCCTTTTTTTTGATGTTCAGGGTGACAACTGTCATAATGTAAGAGACTGTTTGACTAAGTAGACTTCCTATAGATGTTACTAATCAGTCATTTGTTGTAAGTGTCTTTAAAAATCTACACATCCAAATAAGCAATATCTGTATAACTCCATTTTGAAGTAAATCTAAGAAAAGAAGTAGTTTGATTTAAGTATTCAATAAAAACTTGAAGCTCCCCTGCAGACTTGTTCCATATAATAAATACATTATCCAAAAAATGAATGTATAGTTCCCAAGGTGGTGATTCAAACTGGACAAGTACATACTTCTTTTCCCACTGCAACATAATGCTGTTAGCAGATATAGGGCGCAAGCATGGCCCCCCATGGGTACACCTTTCTTTTGTAGAAAATAGTGACCCCTAATATAAACAAAATTGTTTTTTAACACTACCTCCATAAGATTATCTAAGATATTAATATTATTGTTTGAAAAAATTGTTTGACTCTACAAGATAGCCACGGAACCAACTCAGACCGATGTCATGTGGTGTCACATTAAAGAGATTCATTACATCCACTGTACAAAAAATTAAATCATCTCCATACTTCGTTTTCCTGAGTTTTTCAAGAAAATCTCAGGAGTCCTTGCAAATATGTGCATAACCATCTAAAACATTTTTTTAACTTTAAATCAATTTATCTAGCAAGGGGGTGGGTTTTAGATCTGGAAGCTTTACAATTGGTCTCATTGGGGGGTCCCTCAAGTCTTTATGAATCTTGGGTAGGCCAAAAATGGATGGTATAATAGGAAACTTAACCTCCAAGAAATGCCATTCATCTTGAGTTATTTGACCCTGGTCTGCCATGTCCTTAAGTAACCATTCAATCTTAGCATATGAAACGTGCACAAAATTCAATGATGTGCCTCATAGAAATTGCTATCATAAAGAAACTCATTCATCTTATTTAAGTAGTCAACACTGTTCATAACAAAAGCGCTTAAACTTTTAATAAAAACGGTGTATTTAATTTATGCTGCTGTGGTTTCCATGTGTTTCAGCTCGTGGTGTGTTTTTCATATTATATTATATGCCTGTCTGTACTTCCTCCCTTATCTCTTTTCCTACATAAAAATTATGAGTATTACAAACTTGTTACTATATCATGCTATGCTCTGTGAATATGCAATTACCACTGTTATGTATGCAACTTGTTTTATATTTTTATACTTTCTCCATTGTTATATTTTTCCTTTGCTATTGTTTTTATCTGCTACTTGTCTTGGACCTTTTCTCCCTGGGTCTCTACTGAAAATTGGCCCCTAGCCCAGTTTGACACAACCTGGTAATCAAATATAAATAAATAAATAATAAATAATAAATAAATATTTTTGGATTTGGTGAGAGCATTCCAGACCAGTTCCGAGATGATCAGAGGGGGTAGTGTGGGAGTATTACTAAATTGGGAGAAAAGGGAGTAAAGTTAGAGATAAATTTGTCCACTAATATGATTTTGATTGGCTGTGTAGTATGTAGGGGACAAGTGACTATTGTCATTCTATATTAGCTCTGAGCATTCCTCGACTTTACCTCTAAGATTTCTGACATAGCTGAAGAAGGATTTGTGGTTGTTCTTAATATAGTTAGCAATTCTCGGTTTATACTTATTTTGGAGGACTTGATTTTGTTTCTAAGTTCCTTGTTGAGCTTTCTTAATTCATCTCTAGAAGATGGAGCATTAAGTTTGCTTTTACAAGCAATGAGTTTCTTCCTGTTACTGCATACCTTGTTTACACAAGGGTTCCACCTTGGAGGGTTACTCCTGAATTTGGCATTGTACCTTTGTACCTGTGCCTTACCCTGACAGGTACCTTGATGCATGCTTTGAGGTGGGATAGAAATTATACACAAATATGGCAGCATGCCAGGTGGAGTCATTGAGGTGATGAAGGCCCTTAAATTTCATCAGGTCATCAGTTAGCTAGATTAGGTTTGCCTTAGTGTGGTGTCTTAAACACATATGGGGTTTTGTGCTAAGTTAGGTTTTACCCTAATAGTGAGTGTTACTGAACACTGGTCAGTTGTTCAGGTGATGTGGTAACTGTAGATGTTGAGCAAAAAAGTGTTAGTGAAGCTGGGACTTCAGCCACTTGATCTAGACTGCTGACATTAATGAAGTGCAGGAATCTTTGTGTGTAGTTTTTTTGAGGTGGTGTAGAAGTCTCCCAAGTGAAGACTGTTAGTCTCAATAGGGATGGATGTCAGTTTGTTTAGATATACCTCATAGGCAGCAAGTGACATGGAGGGGGCACAGTTGTTGGTTGTAATAATGTATGGAGTTTTTTTACCATGAAAAGGATATGGAAAAGTTCAAGGTTATTGCCCTGGCTTAAGAGACTGGATGTGAGATGGTTTCTTAGGAATACAGAATCTCCCCCATGCAGTAATATGGTCATTTTTCACACTTGATTTAAAATAGTGGTAGGCACTGAAACCCTGCACTCTTGGGGTACTTTCAGTGTTCTAAAACCATGTTTTAGTAACTACTCAGACAGCTATATTTTAAACAGTTAAGAATGTTTATAACAAGTGCAAGGTCTTGTTTAAGCGTATATGATTGAGCAGTGCTACCTTCATGTAATTTTGATTTTGATTAGCTGTGTAGGTAATTTAAGTAGCTTAATCTTACCTAAAAAGGCTCAAATAAAATAGTTAAAACCAAGAAACAGGTACAAATATTCACAGCTGGCTAAGAATCGATCAAGGTCCACAGAAATAACCCCACGTTTGTAAATCAGTTTTTTATTGTTAGGCACTTTCGTCCATGCAGGACTTCATCAGTACATAAAATAAGATAATTTATACCTACTTTTTATACACATCTAGACCACCACACCAACCAATGCAAAATCTCATTCAGTTAACTTTCAACCAATCCCATGTGTTACATTATTAACTACTAGCTTCTATAGCTTATTACGTAGTCTCTGAAACACACTTTGATGTCTACAGTTTTGAAGAGAGAGATTGGCCTCCATCGTTAACAGATATTTTTCCCTCTCATGCATGGAATAGTCTGTAGGAAGATTCAGTAGTTAGCGAATCTGAGGCAGTTCTTGCATTGCCTCAATGTTCCATGTGCTGTCAGGCTGGCAACATGTGTTGAAGTAAACTGTTACATCATGATATTTAGTGCCCGGTGAAATAAGTTGTATTAATTAATACTAATGAGGTAGATAAGTAGGAAAGAAGGAAGTTGTCTCGGGACAGAGATGTTTCCATGTACTATAAACAGATAGCTTTCATTGTTTTGCTCAAATCTACCCCATTCTCTGATACGACAGCTGGTTCCTTCTCAGTTCCTTTGTACAAGGCTCCCCACCATGCCTTCCCTCCAGCCTGTCTGATATTGAAAGATCTTAGCAAAGCAAGAAAAAGCAAATCAAATTCTGATTACATCTGTTCAAGTCAACTGTGGCTCTTGCTATTAAAACCAGTGTCAGTAGTAAAGCCCCTAGTACTACTTCTGCCCCATCAAGCAGGGACAGTCCTTCATCCTAGCATCAGACCTCTGAGTCTAATGGCATGGAAGTGATGAAAACTAATTTTTTGATGAGTTCTTAGCTATTTTGAAGGAGGACAAAGGACCAAATTCTAGAAAACTTTCTCTCTCTCTAAATGAGCTGTATTTTCTGTATGACGTCAGAATGCTTCCATTAATGTGTACAGTGTTTCAGTCCCACAAGTAGTACGATATTTGTTGCTGTTGTTTAATACAGGCTTGGCTTATTTATCTGTTCATTTACATATTTCAGTATTTTGCCATCTGAGCCTTTTTTATGTACAAACATACCATAAGACAAAAAGAAATGCTCACAGCTTATGCTAATTGCCCAAAGTGGGTTGGTTAATTATCATAATGGCAAGAAAATATGATTCAGAGACAGGTATGGCCACAATAACAAATGTATTTATTTATTTGCATTTGTTTACCGGCATAGTCCAAATACAGAGTATATACATGAGAACACTCTATATGAGTAGTTTTCAGCTCGCAAAATTTATATAGGACACTTCATGCAGTGGGTACAAATCAGATATAACTATTAATTAGAGACTAGGTACTTAAACTTTTCACATGTTTAGGAGGTGTAATAGCTGAGCAATAGGCTATATGAGTCCTGTTGCAGGAATCGGCAAAGTCGGTGGATATTGTTGCAGATATAAGTGGTGGTATGATATTAATGTTGGCTGCGAGAGTACCTGAATGTCTCACCTGGTTCAATGGTAGCTCTATTAGGGTTTGGAAGAGAAGGATGTAGACAGGAGGGATCAATATTAGGACGATGAGGGTTAGTAGAACAGGGAAGTGGACAGGATGGAGAGGCGGAGTAAGTAAAAAGACAGGTGGATGTGAAAGGAGGATGCCAGAGTAGTAGATTGGGGGTGAGAATAGCAAGACATTATCAGCTCTCTACCATGTCTCTGAATTGAACACTAGGCAATGAGAAAAACATTAGCAGCTCTCTAACATACCTCTGAACTTAACACTAGTGCTGTCAGATCTGACTGCATCAGTGTTCTCCCTGGAGGATCATGCATCGTGTTAGCCAAGACACCCCCGTACACACACACACACACACACACACACACACACACACACACACACACACACACACACCTACTCATCAACAAACAAGCCTCCTCCAAGTGATCACACTCACCAAAATACTTAGTCATATGCTCACACTCACAATGCCAGACAAACTCACATGTACAGCAACACTTCTGATTCCTTTCTTAATCCTGTAGGATTCATATTGCTCTATCGAGAGTCATTTCTTCGACTGCTGACAGATAAAATCATTGTGCCGAAATACCTTTCAGAGATTTTCAGAAACAATTTTTTTTTGCAGTTTAGCAAGTCCTCCCTCTACCTCCTAAAGTGGGTTACAAGCCACCCACACCCATGAACATATTTGGCTCTGTCTGTAGTCAAAGAAACAGCTAATGATAGATTGACTACACCATACCCCCTAACTCCACAGTGTTACCACCCTCGCAGACATGCATGAACATACACACACACACGCACACATACACATGCACTTTCATACAACCTCATTCATGCCTCTATATACAGGCACACACATGTTCAAGCATTCACATTAACATCCCCCCATATATTCACTTAACTTATGATGTTCTGTAGTCCTATTTTGCATTCATTCTTACATTTGGGTTCAGAGCCTTGGCCAGTTACAAAGCTCAAAGTCTCTCAGCTGTCTTGTGGCAAGGTAGGTATCCCATAGTGCACTAGTTAGAATCCCCAGATCTCGTTTGCCTTGTCTACGAGTTCAGAAGTGCTTCTTACTTGGCCGTGGCTAAGTTGGACATTTTTCATTATTATTATAGTTTTTATTGATACTTTTGCATATAATATAGTTTAGCTATCATAGGTAGTAAATAATAGTGTGTTTTTTGCTATTTTCTGTAGTTATTGCTGAGAACTTGTTGGCCGTTTCTAGGCTCATTTTATTTTGTTCTCTGAGTGGTATCCCTTCTGTGTGCTAGTTTGAGATAGTTTTTCTATTAGCGTAGGTCCGCTTTTGTGTTAGGACCTTGTTTTTCTAGTATTGTATTTCAATTGAATAGTATTTTTTGTGCAGTGTCATTTACTTCCTTATTGGCTAGTTTTTAGACTGTTGTTTAAATTTACATGTTGTAGTACTTTTCTGACTTAGCTTCTTTCCTGTTTCATAACAGCTAGGTCCGTTTAAGTTAGAGGACCTAGTCCTCTATTAATCTTTTCTGGTGTTATTTCCTCAACAGGGCTAGGCCCCTTTAAGTTAGAGGACCTAGTCCTCGGTTGTGTTCTTGTGTGCACTGTTTCTTACAGGGCAAGGCCTGTTTTAAGTTAGAGGACCTTGTCCTCTCTTCTGTCTTTAATAGAGTTCTGTTTGTACTAAGCATGTCTAAGGAGTCAAAGATCATAAACCTTCGGGTTTTAAAAAGTGTCTTAACTGCTCCCAAAAAATGTCAATTACTGACGAGCATAGTAACTGTGTTTACTGCCTTGGAGCCATTCATCTTCAGGAAACTTGTTCTTTCTGTCACTCCTTCAGTTCCAGAGTTCTCCAAGAAAGGTAGAACAAATTAATCCTGAAAGGTCTCCTTAAGCCTTCCTTCAAGGAGGGTTTAGCCATCTCTTCATCATCATCCATGTCTCCCTCTTCAAAGAAAGAGAAGGTCAAGTCAGCAAAGAGACATTCTCCTGCACCAACTGTTTTGTCTGGACCTCCTCAGAAAGTATTGAAATTGGATAAGCCTTCCACCTTTTCTGCTCCACTGTCCTTGGAGCCAGTCGAGGTTATTGATGTTGACACTGCAGTGTCAGCCTCAAGTCTTTTGGAGCCGACCACTGAGAAATTACATCGGAGCCAGTCCAGAGAGTTGTTGCCGGTCTCCCCAACTTTACGATCTCCCATATAGCAGAGATCTAGGTCGCCTACCCTGTCATCCAGATCCTCCCAGAGCCTTTCGGAAGAGGATGTAGAGAGAGTAGTGCTTAGACTTTTGAAGTCGTCTGCTTTACCAGAATTGTTGCTGGCTCCAACCCAGTCGGTTCCAAAGCCATCTAAGACCATTCCTCCTGTTGCTGTTCCTCCTCTGAGCCATGTTGGTTCTTCAGAGCTGGAGATTTCAGCGCCACTTGTTGTGGAACCCTTGGTTCCAGCACCCTTTGTGTCTGTCTCTGAGCCGAGTTCTGCTTCGACACCTTCGGTGCCGTCCTTGGTGTCTAGGAGCCGGAGCTCACCAGTCAGCCCCGACAGGGACGCTTGGACCCGGACTTCTTCGGTGCTGAGCCTACCTCTCGGTGCATTGGTTAGGTTGAGCTCGGACCCTACAGCCATCTTGGAGCTGATCTCTTTGGAGCCGAGGGCTACTACCGTTTCCTCGGAACTGGGGCTGTCCTCGGAGCCAGAGAGATCTGCATTTGAGATGATGAGGAGCGTGCTGTCTAGGTCGTCAGCTCCGCACAAGGGTACTGATACTCCTCCCCCTCAAGCATCGACCTCTGTCTCAGCACCATCTCTCTCTCTCTCTTGGCAGCAAAGACCCGCAGCCTCAGGAGCCCCCATTGGGTGCCCCCCCAGTCTTCCGAGACCTCCCCAGAATACCCTTCTGAGGAGCCCCCTCGGAAGAGGACATGCAAGAGGAAGCATGTAGACTCCCTGGATGAGTCCATCACCTCAGTCACTGACCTCGAGGAGTCAGAAGGGTCCCCTAGGTCGTCCTCCGATGATATCTCCTTTGTAGATATCTTAGAGATCCTGAAACAGAGGGGCGGCTGGCCCACTCTCACCTCTTCTGATGAGGAGCCAGTGTACCAGAAGACTTTCGTATCTCAGCCTTCAGCCTCTTGGGTGTCTCAACCTTTTGATGAGCTCCTGGATCTGGTTAATTGAAAGGTGTGGGAAACTCATGATGCCGTGGAACCAGTCCCCAGGAGACCCAACAAATTTCTATCAGCCCCCAAAGAAAAAGAGTTCTTGACTAAAGGTATGCCTGCAGATGCTATGGTGGTAGCGGCAACCACAAAGAAAGAACTAGCAGAGACTTCTACATCTGTCCATCCACTGATCAAGGAGCCTCAAACGATGGATAGATACGGGAAGCGTATCTTCTCTTCAGCGGCTTTTACTCTCAGATTGCTGAATTACCTCACACATTTTACTAGGCTTCAAAGAGATCTCCTAAAGGAACTAGGAGATACTCTCCAAGGTACATCAACTGATGGAGTTCTGGAAAAAATCACTGCTCAGTTGTCCACCTTAAACTCCTTTGTTAACTCCTGCATGAGGCAGATATCCTATGCAGCAGATGGAGCGAGTATGGCAGCGGGTTCAGGAGTTTCCCTTAGGAGACACTCCTGGATGCGCTTATGTAATTTTGCGGAGCCCTTCAAATCTACTTTTACCAATGCCCCCTTTGATGGTTCCTCTTTGTTTGGAACAAAGGTAAAAGATACACTCACCAGATGAGAACAGGAAGGGAAAACTGTCTCTGCCATGGGAGTACGTTTTACTGTCCCTTTCAGACCATACCCCAAGGGTCAGAGAGGCGGGAAAATGTGGTTCAAGAAATCGATTCCTCCTTCAGAGACAGAGGAGGAGGAGTTAATGGTAGACGTCACCCTAGAGGCGGGGGGGGGGGCGCTAAAACAGGGTGGCCTCGATTCCTTTCTTGGTCATTCCTATCAGCATTCCTGAAGTGGGGCCCAGCTGCACTTCTCTGGAGCCAGTCGGGGGTCTCTTATCTTTGTATCCATAAGCCTGGCTCAACATCACCCAAGACAAGTGGGTACAAAGAATAATCACCAGAGGATACTCCATACCCTTCTTTCTTCCACCTCATACACCCAAGAAGATCCCAGATATTCCACCCAATGACAGGGATCAAGCAACCATAGAAGTTCAAAAGTTGCTTTCAAAGGGAGTCATCCAAACCGTCCCCGCAGACCAGATAGGATTCGGAACTTACTCCAGATTCTTTTTAGTGCCAAAACGAACAGGGGACTGGAGGCCCATTTTGGACCTCAGCAAATTAAACGAATCAGTGAAGAGGTCCAAGTTCCAAATGGTAACCCTGCAGTTTATACTTCCCCTGTTAGGGAAAGACAGTTGGATGTGCTCCATAGACTTCCAAGATGCGTACTACCACATCAGAATGGACAAAGCATCGAGGAGTCATCTACGCTTCCAGCTGGGAGCCAGTCATTACCAGTTTCGTGATCTGCCTTTTGGTCTCACCACAGCCTCCAGAGTGTTCACCAAATGCATGGCAGTAGTGACAGCTCACTTGAGACGTCTTGGATTCCAAGTATTTCCTACCTGGACAACTGGCTCCTGACCGCCACCACTAGGCACCTACTTCTACAAGCCAGGGATTCAACCATCCAGCCTGCACTCCGCTAGGAATTATGATAAATTGGGAAAAGTCTGCCTTGTTGCCCTCTCAATTTGTGACTTTTATAGGCGCAGAAATAGACAGAGTCCATGATAGCTTGGCTTCCTGCAGACAGAATTCAAAATCTCAGACAACAGATACACAGCTTACTTCCTCAACAAAGAGTCAAGGCCAAGACAGTGCTGAAACTTTTAGGGACCATGGCTTCTACCATAACTCTAGTTCCATTAGCCAGACTGCATATGCGAATCCTTCAATGGCTACTCTTTTCCCAGTGTTCTCTTCAACAACTGCCTGTGTCTCATCATATTCTGATAATGGAAACTTGCAAAAAGGACCTTCGTTGGTGGATTCAGCCCGATCAACTAACGACAGGAGCACCCTTCCTTCCTCGCCAACCCATTGCTACTGTGACCAAGGATGCCTCCCAGATAGGGTGGGGGGTATTATCTAGGCAGGACTGTCCAGGGCACATGGCAAGATCACGAGGCTCACTTGCATATCAATGTTCTAGAGATGAGAGCAGTGCTACTAGCGTTGCAAGCACTTCACGACTTTCTTCCTCTAGGCATGATCGCAACCCAGTCGGACAATATGTCAGTGGTATGGTATTTAAACAAGCAAGGAGGAACCAGATCTTACCCCCTATGTTGAGAGGCTCTTCATGTTTGGCAGTGGGTGATATCTTCCCAGCGCTTTCTAGTAGCAACGCATATCCCAGGGACAACCAATGTGATAGCCGATAAGCTCAGCAGGGCAATCTTGATGCCGCATGAGTGGTCTCTGAATCAGAAAGTCGCAGAGCAGATTTTCCACAAATGAGGACAGCCTTGCTGCAATCTGTTTGCCAGTCCAATCAACGCCAAATGCAGCAGCTACTTCTCCCTTATCCCCCCTCCGGGGGAGTCACCGAGAGATGCACTTTTTCACAATTGGCCTCCGGGACTTTTTTATGCATTTCCCCTCTTTCCAGTCATATCGAAAGTGATCCAGAAGGCAAAGTCCTTGGGAAGCAGAATGATTCTGATTACTCCTTACTGGCCTCGTCAGATTTGGTTCCCCTTTCTCAGGCCTCATCTTCTGGATGATCCATGGACTCTGGACCCAGTTCCAGACCTCTTGATACACATCAGGTATCCTCAACCCCTGCCTCCACACCCTCAACTTGACAGTGTCGCTGCTCCTCTTCCATCCCTAGTCAGGCTTCATGATTTTTCACCTGCAGTGACCCATATCCTCACATCTTCCCATAAACCTTCTATGAGGAAATTATACGCTAGCAAATGGAGAAGATTTTCTATCTGGACATAAGAGAAAAATGTAGATCCTTACACATCATCCATTCCCTAGTGTTAGAATTCCTAACTGAACTTTTTCATCAGGGATCAGCTGCTGCTACAATTAAAGTTCATCTGGCAGCGATATCTAATTTTCATTTTGGTCAACATGAGATTAATCTGATGGCTCACAGATTGTGTAAAACTTTCCTTAAAGGCACTACCTTGCTAAGACCTCCCATTCAGGAACCTGTATCTCCTTGGGATCTAAACTTCATTCTGTCCAAACTTACTTCCCCGCCCTTTGAACCTGCGCATTCTTGTGAACTGAAGTTCCTCTATTGGAAGACCATTTTTCTAGTAGCTGTTACATCCGCCAGAAGGGTGTCAGAGTTACAAGCACTGTCAGTCAAACCTCCTTACTTGATATTTCATAGAGACAGAGTTTCCCTTTGTACAAACCCTTCTTTCATCCACAAAGTTTGCTCTCAGACTAATTTGAACCAAACTATCGAACTGCCAGTATTTTTTCCTGCTCATTCAAACAATGCAGAATATAAATTTCATCAACTTGATGTTCACAGACAGTTACGGTTCTGTCTACATAGAACCAAAGAACTTAGAAAATCAGATCAATTGTTCATATCCTTTTCTGAAACTAGGATAGGTCTGCCAGTCTCTAAGATAACAATATCAAATTGGATTTCCAACTGTATCTCATTTATCTACTCTTCCAAGGGAAAGGAACTTCCATTTAAAATTAAGGCTCATTCTACCAGGTCCCTATCCACATATGCTGCTTTTCAATCCAGAGTCCCAATTGATAGTATTTGTGCAGCAGCAACTTGGGCTACCCCTCATACTTTTATTACTCATTACAAATTAGATTTGACCTCAAGAGGTAGTCTCCTTTGGTTCCATGGTTCTTAGGAGTATATTCCCATGAGCCACCAGAGAAAATGGTTCTAGGGTCGCTGTCCCATATGTAAGAATGAAGGCGAGATAGGACTATAGAACATAAAGAAGTTATGTACTCACCATAACGTTCCATGTTTGTAGAACATCTCGCCCTTCATTCTTACGAACCCACCCACCTACCACCGTCCATGTATCCTTGGAGGATCTGGAGACAAGATAGTATTGCCTTTGGTAGGGTGGAGACCTTTCATCTTTGTTGTTCCTTGTGGAAAACTTTTCTGTCACTTTTATAATCAGCAGCAAACAAGATCTGGGGATTCTTACTAGTGCACTATGGGATGCCTACCTTGCCACGAGCCAACTGAGAGACTTTGAGCTTTGTAATCTGCCTAGTCGGAGCCGAGGATCGGCTCCAAACCCATATGTAAGAATGAAGGGCGAGATGGACTACAAACATGGAACGTTATGGTGAGTACATAACTTCTTTTTCACTGCTAGTATTCATAGGAGTGAATGGGTGGCAGCCTATTTCTGCGGTGGTCCCTCTTTCCTCTTAGAGTAATCAGGAGCTGTGGACATTTCTACGAAGAGTACATGTCTAATGGCTAATTAGCATTAGCCACTCCCCCCCCCCAACTGCTGTATGGCTTTGCCTGTGAGACCACTCTCCACTCTATGGCCCACATAATGGATAAAGCTCTGAACTGGAAAGGCTTAATGTGAATTCTGAAATGCTATCTCTTTCTGAATCCCAGGGAAAGTTGTTAAGCCTTACAAGAGAATGTTTAGCATTTGAGGCCTCACTGACTTCCAATGGCTGCGACTTGGATTTAACTTTTGTACCAAAGATTTCTTTACCTGTCTTTGTTATGGTCATATCAGGTGATCTGCACTATTTGTGCTAGACGTCTGCTCCCACTTATTGTTACAGTCACAAAAAGGATTTCTGAACTGTACTATTTTGACAGGAGCTGGGACATAGGTGGTAGTGACTGAAGCTGTGACATTCTGCAGTGAACATGAGCTATTAAAAACACTCATGGATATTTTTTAATAATATAGAGCAGTTCATACCTCTTAACCTCTTAGAACAAGAAATCTAGACAAAGCCATAAATAATGGGGACAAAGGCCCAAAAATAGGGACACGTTTTAAATATTGTTCTTGCAAATTTAGAAAGTTGATAGATAGCAGGTTTTGCATTAGTATGAATTTTCTCAAGGGTATGTTTGAAACTCAAATGTCTCATTATTTTCTGACTTCAACCCTCAATAATTTCCCAGTGATTTGCCAGAAAACCACAATTTTATGAGAAACAGACCAAAATATATGGGGCAAAATTCTGGATATTCTACAAAAATCTGTACAGTTGAGAGGCATGGCTCAGCTGTTGTGTTGTAAAGCAAAAAAGATTGTTATAAAATATCTGTGAAGGCAAACATTGCACTTTTGAATTAAAACGTGAACACAGATTAAGAACAGACCTGGAGATTCAGAAGAAAACCCAGAGCTCACGGCAAGGGCTGTGGTAAAAAATCCATGGTTTCTGGATGCACAAACTTGCAATTTAGAGACACATTAACTGCAGTGAGGATAAAACCTCATTATCAGCTAATTTACATGTCTCTGAATTACCTTTAACTACTGCAAGTGCAAATCAGCACTTTCTTTTGGTAGTTAACACTGGCAGCTAATGCATTGTGTTAGCACAGGCACCCCACATTCATTCTCCCACACACAATACACACATTCAAACACACACATGCACACATGCTATAGTTACCACCTGTCCCACTTTGCGAGGGACAGTCCCTGTTTGGGCAGTGATGTCCTGCAAAGAAATAAAAAAAAATGGCAAATGTCCTGAGATTTTAGGACAAACAAATTTCCTATATTTGATGTAATAGTTCCATAAAACAATTATCCTGTATCTGAAACATCTAAATGTGATAAGAAACAGAATAAGCAATTAAAATGCTACAAGAATAAGCTGTTATTTAGGCCAAAAAGTGAAGTTCTGTCCTTTGTACTGGGTGTGGGTATGTTTTTCCCTGCAAAATCTGATGTTTATACCAAAAATGTCCCACTTAGGGCATTTGAAAAGGTGGCAACCCTAACACATGCACACACCTTTCGCTGTGTTGTCAAACCATCCAGTGTATCCTTTTTCCTGTCCTGATAAATCACAGATGATTATAGTCAATCATTAATGTGAGACATTATTCACTCTTCATATCCTTTAGTAAATACTTGCTAGTGCAAACAGGAATACATAAAATCCGTCCCTGTGTCAGTATCCCACCATTACTTTGCTCATGAGGTTGAGAGGTATGCTTTCTGTTTCCTGTCCCTCTCCATCGTAACTCACAAACTGTTGCAGGAATTGAATAAGGCTGAGATCCTCAATATATGTCAGAAAAAGCCTTGCTGCACTAGCCTATCAGTTAGAGCAGCAACTTATTGCTGATGTGTACTGTGGTAAGGGCATAGAGTTTGAAGCTGGTTCCTCCTCCCCTTTTAATTTACATTTTTTTAAATGACTTAACATTTTTTTCATTAAGGCCCTTGTGTCTAGTGTTAGAGAAGAGATCTAATATCCTCTCTTTGTGGTGGGAGGGTACAGAGTTGGAATCTCCTTTTGTACCTGTAAAGCACATGATTTATAGTGTTTCTCATATCTTCATCTCCACTTTTGTATTTATTTGATTTTATTATGTTCCTTTAAGGTGCATTATATAGAGTATCCCTAGTGTCTGCTGCCTCCCTCCCCCAATCCACCTTATGTGTAAGTTCCATTAGGACAACATTTGTAAGAGTTTTCCTTTGTGTCTAGTATCCCCCACCCACCCTGCATGCCATTAAGGCATGTAGCTAAAGAGCTATCATTGGTGGCTAGCGGTTCTCTCCTTTTTGCCATGTTCATTGGTGCAAGAAGCCAGGAGCAACTGTACTACTCTAGTCAGCTGAGCAAATGTGAGTTGCTCAGCTGTGTAAATGCCTTAACACAAGCAGTACTGGGGGAGAGCACATGGCTAATTGGCATATACCTGTCCCCCATACTACCCCATGCACATCTTTCTACAAAAGCACCATGGCAGGGGTGTCTCTAAATGTAGAAGGGCATCACATTATCCTTCCTGAATCTGGGCCAGTCTTGTTTACTGATCATCCCTTTTCTGCGATGATCGATGGGGGAATTTTCAACTGTAACTATGACATTTTACATTGTAGTTTGTTACACTGGAAATTTAACATATTTTGTTTTAAAAAAAAGAATGTATTTTGGTAGCAATGTAGAGTCAGTATTTTTGACTACAAAATTCTAATACTTTGTTGCAGCTATTTGAGAAACAATAACCTAGATAACTAACTTTATTGCCTATAAACAAACAAAACTAATTTGTCTCTCTGTTCTTTTAATTAGTGTAAGGTAAGTGACTGCATAGTTCACCTAATATTTTACTGTAGTCTACAAATAACT
Source organism: Protopterus annectens (assembly GCF_019279795.1). Taxonomy (NCBI): domain Eukaryota; kingdom Metazoa; phylum Chordata; order Ceratodontiformes; family Protopteridae; genus Protopterus; species Protopterus annectens. Next base: position 1,388,119,210 of record NC_056744.1, on the reverse strand, counting down.
GGAGAGATGCTAAATCGAAAAGTAAGAATCATACATATTTAAGTACCTAGATGTTGAATTCATAGTAAAACATTTATTTAATTAAACTTGTTAAGTGACATGTTTGCTAATATCTACAGTATCAACCTACCAAACTTGTGAGACTCATTGGGCTCCCTCTCTGCTGAACTCCCTGCACTAAGTAAAAATGGAATGTGTTAAATAAAAACATAAAAGTAAATAACTAAACAAGCAATAAAATATGGTAGACAAATCATGAATTTAAAAAATGGATAATCATCTTCACTTCTGTTTTGCCAGTGGAACACAGGCTCCTAAATTAAATGTATAGTTTTGGGTCATTGTTGCTTGCTAGTGGCAGTATATCTAAAGTTCCCTCCGACTTGTGGTGAGTGTCTGAATTAGGGCTCCATGCACTATTGAAAGTAAAAATATTTTTAAATTAAAAAAAGAAAAAGAAAAACAATGTTCCATGGAAAGCAGTGGCAGGGGACTTTTCTACTGATGAAAATCAGCAGGTGCCTTTACTTCTACCTTGACCATGACACTTCAGACTGAATGAAACAGTGTGTCATGGGTTGTCAAAATTAATGGTATTTCTATTTCTGGCCTGATAGTGCTTAGGTAGATGCCTGACTGCTCAACTCACAACCAGAGTTTTGGAACAGGCTTAAACCACATGTAGGGATAATCTGTCGGGATAAGATGAAGCACTCAGTGGCCATCTCTCCCATATCAGGAGAGGGTTTGAGGAAATGTGATGTCTAGTGAGCTCTCAGGCTATCTCAGGACAAAACAGGGTGTGGTAACAATAGCCTGATATCATGGCACTAGCAGCTGCCACAGTGAGGGACTGTGCAGTCTGCCATGTGAATGATGAGTCCAGGCTCCATGCACACAACTCCCTTAGGATCCATCATTCCCCAAGGCTAACTGTGAGTACTGTGTGGTCACTTCCTTATGAGTTGGCAGACTCCGCTCTGATGGTCTACCTCTTGGATAAGAAGTAACTGGTGATATCCAGGGATGAGTGGTTATGGAAGCCAGGGTAACAGCAGGCGGCTATGGGGGGTTGTAATTAAAAAAAAAAGTGAGTGGAACTGTGACATAAAGCAGGACTGTCTTCAGACAGAGTGGGAAAAAAAACTGCTACAATAATACATTGTTAGCAGTGCAGCACTTATGCATAGGCTTATTCTGAAATGCCCGATGATGTGAGCAGGGCTGTAGGTGCTGACTGGCCCTGTGATATTTTACATTGCACTTTATAGTAATGAAGAAGTAGCACTGCATGATGACAATCCCCACCATCACTTCATAGCCTAGCATCTCATTCTGACTTTTTCACAATATGTTTCAGAGATAAAAAGAGAGAGAGTGAAGACATTTGAATACAAATTAGAAAAAAAATAGATATATTGACACCTCCCCCTTTTGTAATCTAATGCCCAGAGCATCAAACCCACCTGTAGTGCCCTTCCTGTGACTCTGGTGCAAGAACAGAGGAAATGGCTCTCCCAGTAGACAGTATGGTCTTTGCCTCTGTTGACTACGTTATCCCACCTTCATCTTCCCATGTTCTCCCACCTTTTTCCACCTTCTAGAGCAGAGTCTTTTTTACTTAAGAAAAAAAAAGCCTCACCACAGATTTGTGGATAACAAGGGTGACTGCATGTGACAATAAAATAGATTCCAGCACTATCCTGCCTTTTTAGGAATACATCCCTTGCCCTAGGACAGGTTTCAAAGCACAGCCAGTCTTGAAACAGCTGTTCCTGATATCAGAAAAGGAGCATGAAAATACATAACTCTTTTCCCAGTATCCCCAAAAAATGTGGCCTATGGAGGCATACCCTAGATCTCTTCAAGTTAAACAAATTCAAACTATTATCTTTACAGGCTCTTCTCTCCCTGCTTATGTAGAAGGTCGTGGACTTGAAGGCCTCATCTTTTACATCCTGTCTACAAGAAGATCAGGCAAATCCTCAGTTTTTTAGCAGGGACAAAATACTTTCTGTGTACTTCTGTCTCATTTGGGCTTTCCACTGCTCACAGAATATTAACCATATACTTATAGCCAGTGTGTACCCACCACAGGATAAGAGAAATTCATAAACTGAAGTGGTCTTTAACCTGTGGGTTATGGATCCGTATTGGATCCAACCCAGCAACTTTTACTAGCATCAGCTCCAAGCTCCAAACTCCTCCCCTTATCCATAATACACCTCCACTGCCTTCCATCCCCAGATCTTGTTTGCCGTGAATAGCTTTTGCATCGTGTCTCTTGAGCTCCAACTTAGGCAAGTGGGTAAAACCTTTGTGAGTATCTTTTTTCTTCAGAATTTTGTTAGATAGTGTTAGTATAGATCCCCTTTCTCCTCCCCTCGCTTGGTGCATCAAGTTATAGAGTTTAAGGATAGTTAGAGTAGTTTGTACTGTTGTGTAGATTGTAGCCCCCCCCCCCCCAGGGTTTTCTGTATATGAGTGTGGTGAGTGTGCCAGTTAGAAAGGAACTGCCTTTTTTTCTCAAGTTCTCTTTCTACTCAAGCAGTATGGCTGAAAAGCTTGTTTTCAAGCGTTACACAGAGAGTGGCCATAAATTATCCCCTGCGGATGGCCACACTCTGTGTGTTTTGTGCTTGAGCGTTGCTCATCTGAGTGTGGACTGCAGCATATGTGTGGGCTTCAACCCCTGTGCCATTAAAGATAGGAAGGCCAAGTTGGCCCTCAAAGGCCTTCTTCCTCCTTCAGAATCTGTTTCCTTGTCTCCGGCTTTAGCCACAGTGGCTGCCTCTCCTTCCTCTCCTCCTGTGGCCTCTCCTCCCTCCCAGGCTGGGACTCAACCTCCTGTACCAAAGCCTGTGGTAGCAGAGCAGAAAAGGGGTAGAGAGAGTCGAAGGCGAGGGAAAAGAGAAAGAGGTCTCCAGACCTCACTTCACCTACAAAGACGCCACGGATCCGTGACTCCCCTTGGCTCCGATCTCCGAGGTTCTCCCCAGAACCGGAGGAGACACGTTCAGCTTTTCGGTTCTCGGTGCCCTGACGTGCCAGGTCAGAGTCCGTGGCCTCATCAAGCTCCACCTGGTCGTTGTCGACATTGATCTGGATAAAATAATGGGGAGGTTTATCCGTACTCGGATACAGGTGGGATTCTTGCCAGCACCACATCCCTCAGGAGGGGGGAGTTCGCTTCCCTTTTTCCAACCTATATCTCCTTCTCTGATCCGGCCTTCAGGTTCGGAGTATTTGATTCCGTGGTTGGCCTTGGTCAGGGGGTCAGCGCTGATGGTACCTGCTTCCTCGACGCCGACAGCTGCCTGGAGCGTTTCAGATCTGACCAGCTCAGATCCGAGCCACTCTCGGGGCCGGAGATTGGGTATCAGACTTTTTCTTCAGTTCCGACTTTGTTGGGTCATGTTCCCTCCCTCGGAGCTCCGTCCACCTCGGGACCCACTCCGATTCTCTCGTCGGACCCAGGGAGACCGGCCTCCTTATTGGTTTCTCAGGAGGCTCGCTGTCCTTCAGCATTCGGCATGGTAGAACGGGTTCTCTCTGCTGGATCGAGACCCCTGACTGCCCCTCGGACTCCACCCAGACCCCCTCAGCTCTGTCTACGGTCCTCATCATTTTATCAGAGGGACAGCCCGTGCTTGAAGAGCACCAGATGGTTCCCCTAGAGGAACAAGTGGCTTGCAAGCTCCCCCTGGAGAGCCCCACTGGAGAGGTACCGCACAAGCATACATGCAAGAGGAGGCACTTGGACTCCCCCGAGTCCCTCACCGAGGACACGGACTTGGATGATGGAGAAGGTACCCCTGGGTCACCTCCTGAGGATTTCTCCTTTGGAGACATCATGGAAATCCTGCACCAATGGGGAGGTTGGTAGGCCCCCATAGCTTCTTTTGATGAGTCTATGTTCCTGGAGGCTTTCGGCATGGGCCCATCTACTTCCTGGGTGTCCCCTCCCCACAGATCCTTTGGTGGATCTGGTCACCTCACGGGCATGGAAGGAACCGGACACCATGGAACCTATCCTAAAAAGACCAGATAAGATCTTAAGCCCCCCATAGACAGACCAGCATGGAACAAGGGCTCTCCCATAGATGCCATTGTGGTAGCAGCAGCCACTAAGAAGGAAGTTACTCAGGAGAGTTCCTTTGCCCATCCTCCTGACGGAGAGTCCTGGATGATGGACAACCTAGGGAAGCGGCTTTACGTTTCAGCTACCTTTTCGATTAGGGCACTGAAGTACCTGGCCCATGTCACCAGACTCCAACGTGACCTGGTAAAGGAGCTGGAGGAGTCTCCCTCCAAGTCCGTGTTGCAGGAGGACAAGGCTTCGTTCGCTGTGAGGATGGCCACTTTAAAAGCAGTATCTAATGCGTCCATGCAACTCTCTCACATGCTACAGAAGGAGCGGCTAGGGCGGCTGGGTTCAACGTGTCCATGAGACACAACGCCTGGCTCAGGTTATGTCAATTTTCGGAAACCCTTCAAGGCGTCCTTTGCCAATGCCCCTTATGCCGGCTCTACAGTCTTTCATAAGACTGTCAAAGAAACATTAGTCCAGAGTGAGAAGGATGGGAAAACACTGTCTGCCATCAGGATCCACTTCTTTAACCCTCAACAGTCTTTTTGCCGGAACCAGAGAGGGCAAAAGAAGATGTGGTTTCGGAAGTCACAGTATTCCCGGGACGCTCAGAGCTCTTTTCCCCCCAGAGGCAGAGGGGGACAGAATGGACGCTGGCCCAGAGGGGGGTCCAGGGAACTTTGGGTCTCGAGAACTTTTCTCGGACAGACCCGGGCAGCAACCCTGAGGGGTTGCCCGACTGCTCTACTCTGGAGGCAGTTGGGGGATGATTGCCCTTGCACCTAGCGGCATGGGAGTCCATAATAATGGACTACTGGGTGCTTTAGATCATATCCAGAGGATACTCTATTCCCTTCGTGGGTTCCCCCAAATCTCGCAGACACCTCCTGGATGTACCACCCACACAAAGAGAGGCAGCAGCACAGGAAATTTCCAAGCTGCTAGAAAAACAAGCCATCAAAACTGTCCCCCCAGATCAGTCTCGATCGGGCTTTTCCTCCAGGTTCTTTTTGGTGCCAAAGAAAATGGGGGACTTAAGACCTATTCTGGACCTCTCTACCCAGAACCTATCAGTTTTCAAAGAGAATTTCCAGATGGTCACATTACAGTCCATCATGCCGTACCTGCAAGAGAGCGACTGGATGTGCTCGTTAGATCTCCAGGATGCTTACTATCACATAAAAATGCACAGAAGCTCCAGGAGGTTCCTCTGCTTCCAGCTAGGAGTCAACCATTACCAATTTCGAGCCCTACCCTTTGGTCTCACCACAGCCCCCAGGGTGTTTACCAAAGTGATGGCAGTGGTAGTGGCTCGCCTGAGGCTTCAGGGTTTTCAGGTCTACCCGTACTTGGGCAATTGGCTCCTCACTGCTCCCGCCAGATGTCTACTCTCCCAAACCAGGGATTATTTCCTAACTCTTGGCCTGCATTTGGGAATCACAGTCAACGCATCAAAATCTCTCCTAAATCCTGTACAGGTGCTAGACTACATTGGTGCCAGGATGGATACTCTTCAGTGCAAAATCTTCCTGACCTTGGAGAGAGCCAAGGATGCATGTCTCCATGATCTACCACTCTCATCTCCCAACGGTGGAATCGGTATTGACGGCCTTAGGCTCGATGGCGGCAAACATAACTCTTCTCCCGTGTGCTCAGTTACACATGAGAATTCTACAGTGGACTCTAGCTGTACAATGGTCCCTGTTGGAACTGCCATTGACATTCCCAATTCAACTCAGTTGAGTCTGTCGGTCGTCCCTCATATGGTGGCTGTGCTCTCCGGACATTTTGGAGGGACGATCTTTTGTTCCAGCCCCGGTCCAAGCCATAGTGACCATGGATGCCACCCAACTTGGGTGGGGGAGGCATTATTCAGGCAGGACAGTCCAAGGCCTGTGGTCCCCCATAGAGACCAGCTTGCACATAAATGTCCTAGAGATGAGGGTGGTCCTTCTAGCATTGCAGGCCCTTCATGCATTTCTTCCTCTGAGGACGATTGCTATTCAGTCAGACAACATGTCAATGGTCTGGTATATCAACAAACAGGGAGGGGCCAGATCTTACCCCCTTTGTCATGAGGCCATGAGAGTGTGGAAATGGGCGATCTCCACCGGTGACTTTCTTATCGCAGTGCACATTCCGGGACGGTCCAACATCCTAGCGGACAGGCTAAGTCGGACCATTTTAATGCCTTACGAGTGGTCTCTGAATCTGTCAGTAGCGGAACAGATCTTCAGCGAATATCTTCGCATCTCCTTCCAATGCGAAGTGCAGCAAGTTTTTCGCTCTGAACTCCCTGCCGGGGGTGTCCCCCAGAGACGCTCTAGTTCATGCTTGGCTTCCCGGTCTTCTGTATACTTACCCACCAATACCTCTCATTCCGAGTTTCTACAGAAAGCTTATCGACTGGGGAGCAAAGTGATCCTCATTGCCCCATTCTGGCCTCGCCAGGTATGGTTTCTCTTTCTTTGGTCTCACCTTGTGGCTCTGCCTTGGATACTAGATCCCATTCAGATTCTAATTTCACACCCTCCGGGGGTGCCTCATCCGAATCTGGACATTCTGAAGCTCACAGCTTGGCTGCTGCAGTTCCCGTGATTGCTAGGACTCTTGGACTATCCTCCTCAGTTAGATCTATTTTGGTGGCTGCTCATAAGTCTTCGACCAGGAAAGTTTATCTCAGCAAGTGGAAACGGTTTTCGTTTTGGGTCTCTCAAAGGAGTTTAGACCCTTTCACAGCTCCTATTTCTGCCATTCTTGATCTTCTAGCTGATATTTCTCAACACAGAGCTAGTTCTTCTACTGTCAAAGTTCAGTTAGCTGCCATAACTCATTTTCATGTGGGCGAGAATTCTGCCTCTTTAGCCTCTTCCAGACTGTGTAAAGCCTTTATCAAAGGCACCTTTTTGTTATGTCCTCCGGTCAAAGATCCTGTTCCCCCATGGGACCTTACTATGGTTCTTCAAGCTTTGGTCGCTCTGCCTTTCGAGCCTGCTGCAACTGCAGATCTGAAATTTTTGTCTTGGAAAACAGCTTTTCTGGTGCCTATTACCTCTGCAAAAAGGTTTTCAGAATTACAGGTCTTGTCCATCAAAATTCCTTACAAGATTTTTCACAAAGATAGGGTTTCCTTTCTAACCAATCCATCCTTTTTTCATAAGGTGGCATCACCAGTCAATATCAATCAGACCATCAAATTGCCTGTGTTTTTTTCTAATTTTGCTAACAAGATGGAATACAAACTGCACCTGTTGGATGTTCATAGACTGTTACGATTCTGTTTACACAGGACAAAACATTTCCGTAAATCTGATTAATTGTTTGTATCCTTCTGTAAACCCTTTTTTTGTCTTGGAAAACAGCGTTTCTGGTGCCTATTACCTCTGCAAAAAGGTTTTCAGAATTACAGGTCTTGTCCATCAAAATTCCTTACAAGATTTTTCACAAAGATAGGGTTTCCTTTCTAACCAATCCATCCTTTTTTCATAAGGTGGCATCACCAGTCAATATCAATCAGACCATCAAATTGCCTGTGTTTTTTTCTAATTCTGCTAACAAGATGGAATACAAACTGCACCTGTTGGATGTTCATAGACTGTTACGATTCTGTTTACACAGGACAAAACATTTCCGTAAATCTGATTAATTGTTTGTATCCTTCTGTAAACCCTTTTTGGGGAAACCTATCTCCAAGGTCACTATAGCTAGATGGATTTCTTCATGCATCCTGCAGGTCTATAAGGGCAGAGGCACCTCTCCTCCAGGTCAGCTGAAAGCTCATTCCACTAGGTCCATGGCTAAGTCTGCAGCTTTTTGGTCTAGAGTGTCTTTGGATGATATTTGTTCTGCAGCTACTTGGTCCTCATCTCATATGTTTATTTCTTATTACAAATTGGATTTGACTTCCAGAAGGAGAGCATCCTTTGGTTCCGCGGTGCTCCAGAATATCCTTCCATGAGAGCCTCCCAGGAGTTTAGTAGCTGGGGACTCTGTCCCACAGGTTGAAGATCAAATGAAGTAAACTACTTCAGATAAAGAAGTTATGTACTCACCATAACGTTCCATCTGAGTAGTTGTACTTCATTTGCCTTCATCCGTCCCTCCCTCCTTCCCCTGGACCTTGGCATATGATCAGCCTACGGGCTGCAGTATTGGTCACAAGAAAAATTTTCAGGTCAGGTTATCAGTATAAAGTTCAGCTAACTCGATCTGGGGATGTAAGGCAGTGGAGGTGTATTATGGGTAAGGGGAGGAGTTTGGAGCTCGGAGCTGATGCTAGTAAAAGTTGCCGACTCTGATACAATACAGATCCATAACCCACAGGTTAAAGACAAATGAAATACTACTCAGATGGAACGTTAATGGTGAATACATAACTTCTTTTTTATCAATATTTTAAGAACTGTTTCATTTGGGACATACCCCAGAAAAAGTTTTACAAATTCCTGTAAAAAACATTTTCCTAATCAGTTTCAGGTCTCCATCAGCATTCAGAATTCCTGCCCTCTTCCAAAATTAATAGTCATTTTGGGGGCAGTACTAAATCCAGCAATTTGGCTCTGCCAGAGGGAAATGTTTAGACTATTGCACTCTTTCTTCACACAAATGGCTTGGAAAATCAAGTTTCTTAAGAAGGTATTGAGCTACATGTCTGCTTCCATCCTAATGGTGTCCTTGGCCTGGTTACATGTGGAGAAGATCCAATGGTACCTTAAAAAAATATGGAAACAATATATCATCATCCTTTTGGAGATGGTTGTACTTCTGATGTCTTCACATAGTGGGCACAGCAAGTATAGACCAGCTCAGGGAAGTCGCTCAGGACTTCACAGGATTCTCAGACTATAACTGTGTGCAAACCAAAAAAATAAAAAAACAACTGCCACACACTTTTTTTATATAATTTTATTCACCTGTAGCACTTCGGCACATCAGCTTTCAAGGAGTATTTTACAACTGTAGATGAGTCAGATTTCATCAGTAGAGATAACGTAGACCCTCTGATAGCCTATATCAGCTGGGACAAATAGGAGTCATAAAAGTTGCTAGCAGATGACTAACATTTATTTGTTACCTTTCTGATGATTAAATCAGACTGAAAACCAGAGGTCCTTATGGTTTGTAACACTCAGTACTACTGTAATGAGGTGCATCAGCAAGCAAAGAGCAAGATAACTCATATTTCCCTTCAGAATGCATAAATCTTTTACATTTACTAAAGGATACGTACCTTCATCTGTCAACTATACACATTTATACTAATAGGTTTTGACCTGGGGTTAGAGCAATGGCTTTATTTTCATGGTCCCACATACCTTGTATTCAGAACTCACTGGCAGATAAGCCGAGTGGATCTACTGTTTAGCTTCATGAATGTAACTTGGATCCTCAGGTATTCTAGAAACTAATCCAGAGATAAGGAGGTCCAGACATAGACCTAGTTGCCTTCATAAACAACCACCAGTTCAACAAATTTTGCTTTAGATACCCATGCAGGGAGTCCTGCATTCAAAATACAATGGAGTGGGAAACTGCTTTATGCCTCCTTTACCTTCTCTTGTCTGTTAAATGTACTGCTGTCAACAGCCCTTTTCTTGCAAAAGCAGCCCTGGTTCTGCCAATTGGTACAAATGAGCAATGGGAATCCTCTGCAGCTACAAACACCCTGCACATTTCTGAAGAAATCGAGGAGGAGTCTTGTCCCTCTAAACCGAGTCTTGTCCCTCTAAACCTAAAGAGTCTTAGACTAGCATCTGGGAGGATATTAGACTCAGATATCTTCCATGTAAGAGAAATAATGAAACCCATTACCTGAACAAACCTTATCCAGATAGCTAACTAATTGCATTGTATTAATTTTGTGCTTACCATGGTAGAACCTTGCTAGGGTTGGTCAGATCCTAATGCTCCAGGGCAGCATCTATTGTACTTATTAGACACGAGGCAGATAAAAGTATTTTTGAGGCAGTTACTCAGACTACCATGCATACCTTTTCTGACCATTACAAGCTAGGCATGTAATTCATGAAAATGGACAATTTTGCCACAGCTATCCTGCAGAATATGGAGGTACTTTGTTCATCCCTGACTGGGCATTCATACTCCCCAAGAAAGTAAACTGCTCTATTACTCTTCTCAAGCAATTTAATGATGCTGGAGCAGAGATCCATATGATGAAGCTAGTACAGTAGTATGAGCATGTTCACTATAACAGGTGATCAAATGGATTTTAAGTGTAAAATGAACCAGAAATGAATTTACCATTTACACTTAAACTTTCCTTTTAAGATAATGAAATATTGTAGGTTTCAGAATTAAAAAACAAGTATACTCATCGATTATCATATTTGTGCAGTATCAGCATGCAGGCTCAATTAGAATTTGTGACTTAATAGTAAATGTTATGTTGTCCCTCTCGCCTTCTTTCTTACTGGAACAGTTCAGAGCCGATACTCGGCTCTGACTTGGCCAGTACACTAGCTCGAAGTCTCTGACTTGGCTTTTGGCTGAACACCTATCCCACAATGCATTGGAGTAATTCCCAGATCTCATTTGCCTCTTGATGAGTTTGGATGCTGTCTTCTTGGCCATGGCTAAGTGTTTTTGATTACATTACTAATAGCTGTTTTTTGACCAATTTCTTGTTGTTAGAGTCCTTGGTTTAGGTAGTTTACCCCTTTTGTAGGGTTTTTGCATAATTCGTTTGTCGCCTGTTTGTGTGTTGCTTTTTGGCCATCGTTTTTTTTCCCTAGGCCTATCCTATCCCTGTCAGTCTTGTGCTAATTGTGTATTTAACTTTAGCTCATTTAAGTTAGAGTGAAGGGTAACCCATTTTTTGTTAGAGGGTTTGTGTTGTCTGTTTCCCATCAGCTTGGCTAGGTCCATTTAAGTTAGAAGGCCTAGCGCCCGTTTAACTTAGAGGGTAGAGCTTTACTTCCCCATACTGTTTTTTGTTGTGTTTTTAGCTTAATTTATGTGCGAAAAGTTTATTGCAGTTTATTGCAGTTTTCAACATGTTTAAAGAACCACAAATCTCTGGGTTCAAGAAATGCCAACAATGCTCCCAAAAAATGTCCATTACTGATTTGCACAGTGTGTGTGTGTGTGTGTGTGTGTGTGTGTGTGTGTGTGTGTGTGTGTGTGTGTGTGTGTGTGTGTGTGTGTGTGTGTGTGTGTACTGTTTAGGTGCTTTTGCAGGTTTTGTCACTCCTTCAGCTCTCGAGTGTTACATGAGAGGAAAAACAAACTGATTCTACAAAGTTTAATATAGCCTTCGTTTAATGAGGCTTTACAGTCTTCTCCTACATCTAGTGACAAGTCCAGGGGACCTTCCTCTTCATCTTCTTCCTTGGCTCATTCAGAGCCTCCAAAGAAAATGCCTAAGTTGAATGAGAAATCTGTCTCCTCGGCTTCACTGCCTTCGGAACCGAGGGAGACAGTCGGTGCAGACAAATCTAGCTCTTCTGTTCCAAAGACTTCGGAACTGATAGAGACTACTTCTCGGAGGCAGTCCATGGAATTAGAACCAGTTTCTCCTACTCTGAGATCCCCTATACTACAAAGGTCTCGATCCCCCTCTCTTTCATCCAGGTCCTCTAGGAGCTTATCTGATGATGATGTGGACAGGGTGGTGCACAGGCTTTTGAAGTCATTGGCGCTGGCAAAGTTATTCTTGACTCCGACCCCATCCAAGATGACTACATCCACTATTCCTCCTCCGAGCCAAGCTGGATCTTTGGAGCCGGAATGCCAGATACCTCCTGTGGTAGACTCTTCAGTCCCGAGACCCCTTTGGGATTGTTTAGAACTTTTGACTGCTCCGACACTTTCGGTGCTGTCCAGAGTGCCTAGGAGTTGTAGTTCTCCGGTCAGCTCCAGGGGGGGGGGGGTTCTTCAGTTCCTAGTCTGCCCCTTGGCCCGTCGGTGCAGGTGAGCTCGGCTCCTACATTGGCCTCGGAGCCAATCTCTTTGGTGTCGGGGATTTCCTCCACTTCCTCAGAACCTGGGGTGTCCTCAGAGCTGGGGGGATCGGCCTTTGAGGTGATGAGGAGTGTGCTGTCCCTTACTGCAGCTCTACTCAGGATACTAGCATTCTTCCCCTCAGGCACTGGCGTCTGCTTCAGCACCATCCTGTCCACAGGGCAGCAGAGATTCAGGGCCTCAGGAAGCCCCATTGGGCGAGCCCCACTCTTCCGAGATCTCCCCAGACTTCCCATTTGAGGAGCCACCTCGGAAGAGGACATGCACCAGTACTACTGTATGGTACAGAAACCTGGGTAGTAAAGGCAGTACTGTTGAGGAAGCTAGAGGTGATGGAAATAAAGTGCCTGAGAAGGGTGGTAGGATGCACACTTGTGAGACAGATGAAGAAGTGAGGACATAAGAACAGAAGCCAAAGTAGCTTAAATTGCAGAAGAAGTCAAAAAGAACAGATTACGATGGTTTGGGCACATGTGCAGAAAGGCAGAAGGCAGTCTGGTCAAGAAGATTTGGAACAGACAGGCAGAAGGCAAGAGGAAACAAGGGCTTCCAAGAAAAAGGTGGATTGATTGTGTGAGAGAAGAACTGAGACAGGCCTGATTCTCAAAGAAAGTAGGATAGTGGCATTGAATAGGCAGAGATGACAACAGTTGTCACTACACCCCGATTCCATGTAGAAAATGGAAAAAAGGGGGATGATGATGATGCCTGTGTACATATGTTAGCAGCTGACACATTCATATGTAACAGACATTCTAAATCAGTACTTGATAGCACGATTCACTGACATTCTGGTAAGAAAATGATAACATTTTTAACGTGCATAGAACCACGTCTTAGTATCAACATTCAGATGGTCAGTTAAAATTTTTTAGAACACTAAAACTGAATCTTGTTCGCTTGAATCCACTCACTTTGTCATAGAGAACAATATTCTGTTTCCTTTACTTGTTTCGCGTTTGTTTATAACTTGCTTTATGATGATTGTGAGAACCCAGTTAACAGGCAGTTCTTTGGCTAAATAAAACTACATTATCTAATGTTGTGCTCTGTTATGTTTTTAACAGCTACACTATGGTGTGGGAAAAGTGCAGATGAACTTCCTCCATTTACTTACTGCAGAAGCTATCCAAACTGTTACCATCCACTGTCTTAACATCTCAGTCTGGGGAAGCAAAGAAGCAGCTCTTCAGAAAACATGCCTTCAGTTCAGGGGATGGAATGGCCAGTTGTTTGAGGCAAACAAGCTACCTGAACCACAACTGTTACAGGATGGATGCAAGGTAATGTAATCCCTTTTTTAATATTTAAAAGGATATGGTAGTTTCATTATTCAATATACAAAGACACAAGAAAAATATAAATCAAGAATTATTTTATATGTTTGTGTTTTACATGAAATGGTGTTTTATTGGCCTTTTCAATGAACTGTTTGTTTTATACCCTAGCCTTCTCTACGTAGCCTCTTTGACTGACCCCTTATGTTTCTGCCCTGTTTGGTGAGATAAGAGACATGGGTAGTGGTGGTAAGATGCCACTCTGTAGTTTTTTCTGCAACTTTTAATGTTTCTTACATCAGTGGGTCAGAAAATATATTGATATTAAAATGGGCCCACACTCTGCTATATGTAGTCATCTACACTGTGCACCCAACACATTATTAGGACACTTGATGGAGCAGGCAGGTTGTGCCTGATATATGCCCTGTCTCTGTGGAAACAGAGTTGACATTACCCCCTCAATCTTTCCAAGTAATGCTTTCAGAATGTAGGCTTCTGTTTAAAATAGATCTTTACTGCGCAAGTTAACATCTTACCCTTATACCTTGAAATTTTTGTTCTACTAGCAGCTGCACTCTGAATGATATTTAATCACTGTATCTGATGCACCGAATCACAGAGTGTTAATAAAACTTGTGGAAGGGGTTACATCATGGTTCTAGCCTTATCAAATTACTGTTTATGTAAAGAAGTTCAGGGTCTTAACTTTGTTTACTCTTTGCTTTACCCTTTGTATATGACATTTACTAATAACATGGAGGTACGTTTATAGATTCAAGATATTCCAAGGGTACTTAGTCTTATGACCATTTACACTTTGACCGTAGCTTAGGAAGGTCATACCGACCATTTTGTGTGAATTTCTGGATGCCTGTCCAGTCATCTAGGTTATGTTTAAAGGAAAGTAGTGATTTGTACTTCTTAGCAAGCAAGGAAAGTTTATTGTAGCTGTTTTGAAGGTGCAAGGTTATTAACCTCTCCATGCACTGTTTTATTTATCTGTCGGTGAAGATATAGACCCCTAGTTCTGCAACTGGTATATCCACTGGACTTGCAAAGATGCAGGAGGTACTGTATAAGTTGGGTCTCTAATGGTGTGGTGAGACAGAGTTCCCACCTCAAAAGTCTGTAAGACACTGCGAAAATTAATACACCTTCCAGCCTCTCAATAGTCAGTGAGTTTAGTCCTTTGATGTTTTTTGGTGTGGAGCCTTTGGTGTCTTTGTAATTGTCTGATATAGTTAGTGAGATAGAATCAAAAGATGGTGATATACTTAGTCATTGGTATGATCAGTGATGAGTAGTAGGGAGTGATTACGTCTTTAGACCTTGTGCTAAATAAAAGGCTTTCCTGACAACCTTTGTCACATGAAGATCAAACAAGAATAAGCTATCAACCCAAGTACGTAGTTCCCTGTGAAGATGCTACACATTTTAGCATTTAGTTTGAGTCCATTTCAGTATGCTAACAGTTTGCTTTGGAGAGTTCATTCTGGGGGATTAGGGTGTTAAAGAGTAACTTAACAACATCCCCCAGTTTGCAGTCATCTGCAGACTTTGTTAGAGATCTTGGCTCTCTGCTTGGAGATCTAAGAAATAAAAAAAAAAAAGGAGAGGTACCACCACTGAGCCCTGAGGGACAGAGCTGGTCACTTTCATAGCTTCTGATGAGGCATCTGCAACTTGTTTTATGAGGGTTCTGTTGTTATCCAGCTAACCAAATATGGATTGATTTTTAAAGTGTTTAAATTTTTTATAATTCCAGCATGAGGAGTGGTGTTGAATGGCCACCATCTACAGCCCTCATAATCCTTTTGAAGAAGTTTACTAGATCAAGTAAATAGGCTTTACCCTTCCCAAAGCCAAACTGTTGGGGTTGAGTCTGTCAAAATTCTTGATATCAGTTTATGAGGTCAGTTATAATATGTTCTGTAGTTTTGCAAATGAGGTTTATAAGACTGATAGGTCTGTAATTACCCAGGTCAGTTGTAGGACATCACAACCGCAGTGGACCACTCACAAGAGGTAAAACCAGTAGCTAAACTTAGGATACATTATTGTTCCGTCCATCCATCAAATAACCCAACCATTGACATGATGGAAAGGGACAATAAAAATTTGTCATTATGGTAAGTACATAACTTATAATGTGAAGTTGTTCTATCTCGCCGTTCATTCTTACAGATGGGTTTGGAGCTGATCCTCGGCTCCGAGTCGGCCTACTACAAAGCTCAAGGTCTTCAGATAGCTTGAGGCCAAGTTCCTATCCCATGATGCACTTAAAGTTACTTCTGATCTAGTTTGCCGCTACAGTAGATCGGAGGTTCTCACTAGCTCGGGCCAGTAAAAACCTTATTTTCTTGAAAATATTTTATAATATTGATAACTTTTTTTTTATCTATATCTTAGATACTTAGATAACCTCTTATAGATTTTTGTGTAGTTTCCCTTCCCTTGGCGTGCCTTTTTTTCTTAAACTAGTAATTAGCTCTCTTGGCCTCGTTTTATTTTAGGCCTTGTTAAAACTTTATTAGTACTTTAGATAGTTGTGTGCTTAGAATAGTGACCTTTCTTTCACAGCTTGTTACATTTAGTCTTTGACTTTGAATCGTGAATTTCTGTCACAACTTTCAAATAATTAGTCTTAGCACTTAGGTAAATAGTGTGTGTCTAATAGTAGTTTATAGTGTAGTTGTGTACCTAACTTTGATATTTTTACTCTTTAGAGTTTAGATAAATAGTATTGTGTGTGTGTGTGTGTGTGTGTGTGTGTGTGTGTGTGTGTGTGTGTGTGTGTGTGTGTGTTCTGATTACTATTTAAGCCCATAGTTTTAAAAGGGCTTGTTTGATATTTCTTGTTTAGGTGTGTCTAGTTCTTTACAGCACCTTCTTGAGATTGTGTTTGTTTACAGTATGGCTGACCATGATAAAAGATAAACACCCTAAATCAGGGTTTAAGAAATGTCCTAAATGTGGGCAGAAAATGTCTGTCACTGACAGTCATGTGAATTGTGTTTATTGTTTGGGAGCATTGCATCTCCAGGAAAGCTGCTCCATCTGTCATTCCTTCTGTTCTGGGGTTCTCCAGGAGAGAAATAGAAAGTTAATTGACAGAGGTTTAGTTAAACCTTCCTTTCAAGAAGCTTTGAGCAACCAGGACGGGTCCAGCAAATCCTCAAAGACTTCTAAGACTTCTACTTCTTCTGAGGTAAACAAATCAAAAAAATCTTCAACATTGGTTCCACAGACCTCGGAGTCGACCGTCTTGTCCTTTCGGAGCCAGTCCCCAGTTTTGGAACCAGTATCCAAAGTGCCTAAGTCTCCACTCCTACAATCTGCACCTCCTTCTATCCACTCATCTCGGTCATCGATTAGCCTTTCCGATTTGGATGTGGATCGTGTGGTGCAGAAGCTTTTACAGGCACCGACCTTTGCTAAATTCTTATCAGCTCCGACACAAAAGGCTTCAGAACCGAAGACCCTTTTACCATCTACTACTCTTCCTTCTCTGAGCTGGAGGAGTCAGACTTGATGATTGTTGAGCCTTCAGAGCCAACGCCTGCTCCAGTGTCCTCGGCTCCATTTACTCTGACGTCCTTGGCGCCGATCAAGGAATTTAGGAGCTGACACTCTCTGGTCAGGTGCAGGGAGGATAGTCAGACTGACTTGTCAGTTCCAAATCTGCCTCTCAGGGCTTCGGCTCAGATGAGCTCGGCTCCTTCCTCTGGCTCAGAGCCCACTGTCCTGGTGTCGGGGGTATTGACGGTTTCTTCATATCCGTCAGTCCCTTCTCATCTGAGCAGAGGTGCTTTCAAAGCCATGAGGAGAGTTGTGTCTCCTAAGACATCTTCGACTTCAGGTCCGGCTACCTCCTCCCCAAAAGCACCTGTGTCTGCTTCTGCTTCACAGATCCTTGCCAAGCGTAGAGACCCAGAACCTCAGGAAGCCCCATTCGGTGGCCCCTGCTCTTCCGAGACCTCACCAGAAGCCCCCACTGATGAGATTCCCAGGAAGAGAATTTGTAAAAAGAAGCATTTAGATTCCCCTCAGGAGTCTCTCACATCCTATACTGACTTGGATGAATCAGAAGGGTCCCCACGGTCCCCCTCTGAGGATATCTCATTTGCTGAGATACTAGAAATCCTTAGGCAGAGGGCTGACTGGCAGTCCACCAGCCCTACTGAAGATGAGTTTGTTCTCCTGAAGGCTTTCGGGTCTTAGCCCTCCACCTCTTGGGTGTCCCTGCCCTTTGATGAGCTTATGCAGCTGGTCTGACGAAGGGCATGGGAGTCTCCGGACACCATGTAGCCTGTCCCTAGGAGGCCTAATAAATTTATTTCTGCCCCCCAGGACAAATCCTTTCTTACTAAGGGTGTGCCATTTGATGCCATGGTGATGGCGGCAGCCACCAAAAAGGAAATTTCAGAAACTTCCTCCTCTGTCCATCCTCCGAACAGAGATTCTAGGATCATAGTTAGATATGGGAAGTGCACTTACAGTTCAGTGACATTTTACTAGACTGCAAAGAGATCTCCTAAAAGAGCTCAGACATACTCTTCAGGGTACAGTAGCTGCAGGGGCTTCAGATAAAGTTGCCTCCCAGCTTGCTACCCTCAACTCCATAGTAAACTCGTCCATGCGCCTCATTTCATATGCAGCTGATGGAACGAGCAGAGCTGCGGTTGCAGGAATTGCTCTTAGGAGACACTCCTGGATGCGTTTGTGTTCCTTCACGGAGCCCTTCAAGTCATCCTTTGTAAATACCCCTTTTGATGGCTCATCCCTTTCAAGGCCCAAAGTTAAGGAAACTTTGACCAGGTGTGAGCAGGAAGGAAAGACTGTGTCTGCCATTGGAGTCTGTTTTCCACCCATACCAGACCCTACCCCAAGGGTCAAAGGGGAGGAAAGATGTGGTTCTGCAAAGCCCAAGGAGCCTTTCAGGACACGGGTGGTGAGTCCCCCTCCAGGGGCAGAGGAGGGGCAATAATGGAAGGGGGGTCCGCAAAACTAGGGCAACAGAGATCAGTTCTTTGGGAAGCCCTACCATCTCCCCTGCAAGGAGGCCCGACTGTCCTACTCTGAAGGCAGTTGAGGGTTGCTTACCTTTGCATCCAGATGCCTGGCTCAAAATAACAAATGACAACTGGGTGCAAAATATCATTTCCAGAGGATATTTCATTCCTTTCACCACACTCCCTCCATTGACATGAAAAATCCCGGACGTTCCACCCAGTTACAGGGAACAGGCAACAGTAGAGGTCCGATCGTTGCTAACAAAAATAGTCATCCAGCCAGTCCCAGCAGACCAGATAGGATCTGAAAATTACTCAAGATTCTTTTTAGTTCCAAAAAAGACGGGACTGGAGACCCGTATTGTACCTCAGCAGACTAAACTGATCTGTCAAGAACGAGAAGCTCCGGATGGTCACGCTTCAGTCGATACTTCCCTTTTTAGGGAAAGACAATTGGATATGCTCCATAGATCTTCAGGATGCGTACTATCACATAAAAATGGCCAGACCATCCAGGGATCATCTGGACTTCCGGCTGGGAGCCAGTCATTACCAGTTTCGAGCCCTGCTGTTTGGTCTCACTGCAGTCCCCAGAGTGTTCACCAAATGCATGGCAGTGGTCACGGCTCACCTGAGACGCTTAGGATTCCAGGTGTTTCCGTACCTAGACAATTGGCTCCTCACCGCCACCACCAGGTATCAACTCATACAAGCCAGGGACACCACTCTTTCACTCTGCAGTCAGCTGGGCATTACAATAAACTTAGGAAAATCTGCCTTGTCGCCATCGCAACATACCGTTTTTATCGGAGCAGAATTGGACACCACCACCACCACTCTGAGACTTCAGCAGAAAGAGTATTACTACTCCGTCAGCAGGTCCACAGTATCATAGCCAAAAACAAGGCTCCAGCATCAGAAGCACTAAAATTGTTAGGCTTGATTGTAATTGCTGTATTAGCCATACCGTTGGGTCACATGCACATGTGGATTCTGCAATGGCTGTTGTTCACTCAATAGTCTTACCAAGAGCTCCCAATGTCTCATCTTATAATGATCACGAACACATGCAAAAAGGATCTTCAGTGGTGGTTGACCTCTCTTCATGTCACAATGGGTCGTCCTTTTGTTCTACCCCCTCCAGTGGCCACAGTGACCATGGACACTTCTCTGATAGGGTGGGGGGCATATTCAGAGAAGAACAGCCCAAGCCACATGGACCAGTCAAGAGACACATCTGCATATCAGTATCCTAGAGATGAGAGCAGTACTTTTAGCATTGCAGTACTTCCAGGATTCTCTTCCTCTGGGTACAATTGCGATTCAGACAGACAACATATCAGTGGTCTGGTACTTGAACAAACAAGGAGGAACCAGGTCCTACCCCCTTTGTTGTGAGGCTCTAAGAGTATGGCAATGAGCTACATTCACCCAGCACTTTCTGTTAGCGATGCACATCCCAGGGAAATCCAACGTGATAGCAGACATGCTGAGCAGAGCAATTTTGTTGCCTCATGAGTGGTCCCTTAAGAAAAAAATAGCTGACAGGATATTCCGCAGGTGGGGCTAGCCTTGCTGCAACCTTTTTGCCAACCACATGAACACAAAATGCAGAAGCTACTTCGCCCTGATTCCCCCTCCGGGAGAAGCCCCAAGGGATGCACTCGTTCATGATTGGCCACCAGGTCTCATTTATGCATTCCCACTAATTCCGTTGATACCCAAAGTACTACAGAAAGCAAAAGCCCTGGGAAGGACCATCATTCTAATAGCCCCTCATTGGCCTCGTCAAATTTGGTTCCCTTTCCTCTGACTTCATCAATTGGAGGACCCATGGATTCTGGACCCAGTTCTAGATCTTCTGATGCACTCATCGGAGGAACTTCATCCCTCTCTTCAGTCCCTGAAGCTGACAGCTTGGCTGCTCCAATTCCCATCATAGCCAAGTTCCATAACCTTTCTAATGAGATGCAGCAAATTCTAATATCCTCTCATAAATCCTCTATGAGGAAGCTATACTTTAGCAAATGGAAAAAGTGTTCTATATGGGCCTCTCAAAACAACATTGATCCCTACCTAGCCCCTATGGCTTCTATACTAGAGTTCTTGACCATGATTTTCAACAAAAGAGCTGCAGCAGCAACAGTTCGGTTTCAGTTTGCTGCTATCTCTAATTTTCACCTTGGATTTGAAGGATTGAATATAATGTCAAGCAAACTATCCAAAGCCTTTCTCAAAGGTACCTTTCATTTGAGACCACCTGTGAAATCTCCATATACCCCATGGAATCTAAATTTTTTGCTTTCTCGCATTATTCTCCCTCCATTCGAACCAGCTTCCTCATGTGATTTCAATTTTTTGTCATGGAAGACTATCTTTTTAGTAGCTATCATTTTTGCTCGCAAAGTGTCAGAGCTTCAAGCCTTGTTCATTAAGCCTCCTTATTTGATTTTCCATGCTGACAGAGTCTCACTTCGAAGTAATCCCTCCTTTTTGCCTAAAGTTTGTACTGAAGCTAACCTGAACCATATTATTGATTTGCCTGAGTTCTTTCCCAATCACTCCAACAACTTAGAGTGTATGCTGCACAGGCTTGATGTTCATAGACTGCTCAGATTTTACTTGGATAGGACAAAATACTTTAGAAAATCAGAACAGCTTTCCGTTTCCTTTTCAGATGCCAGGAAAGGTATGCCAGTGGCAAAAACAACTCTAAGTGGTTATCCGATTGTATCACATTTGCTTATTCAGCTGCTAATATGCCCTTACAACAAAAAATTAAGGCTCATTCTACCAGAGCAGTGTCTACATCCTCTGCTTTTTCTGCTAGATTTCCTATAGATAACATTTATGCAGCAGCCACTTGGTCAAGACCTCATACCTTTATCACTCATTACAAAGGTGACAGGGCCTCCTTTGGGTCTGCTGTCCTGAAAAACATACTCCCGTGAGCCACTCGAGATAGATGGGGATGCTACCCATCTGTAAGAATGAACGGCAAGCTAGAACAACTTCACATAAAGAAGTTATGTACTTGCCATAACATTCCATGTGAGTTGTTCAACTCGCCTTCATTCTTACTTCCCACCCTCCTACTCCCTCCAGGGTTTTTCGAAGACCAAGATCCTGGATTCTTCCTGGTTGCTCAACCTTTCTATAGCTTTCTCTTACAGAGTGATAGAATGACATATGTTATTATTATAAGCAGCAAACAAGATCTGAGGTAACTCTAGGTGCATCATGGGATAGGGACTTGGCCTCGAGCTATTTGAAGAACTCGAGCTTTGTAGTAGGCCAACTCGGAGCCGAGGATCGGCTCTGAACCCATCTGTAAGAATGAAGGTGAGATGAACAACTCACATGGAATGTTATGGTAAGTAAATAACTTCTTTTTTAAACAGGTTCATAGGTGTTATTTTCTAGGCTAATGACCACAGGAGCCTTTTTTAGCCTAGCCATGCATCCCAAATCTGTGACAAGTTGTGATACCCTTGATAAGTGTAAGCAGGGGTTTGGGAGATGCACCATTTACAGGTTACCTGTGTCCATTAGAGACATAGGTGCCAAACCAGGGACGAATTTCCAGTTTCCCATCCAGTTGTCCAAGTTGCACTTGAATTAGGTTAGGGGGGAACTCTGCTTCACATGGATGGGGTGCCTGTTCCATAGACGTGGTAGTCTGTGGGATACATACCTATCTCTCCAGCAGGACCTATTTATATCACAGGCAAGGTTTAAGTCTTTAGAACGGGTATGTCTGGTGCTGTTTGTTTTGTGGATATGCAGGAGGTCCATCAGAGTAGGGTCTTACAATGCCCTGTATGCCAGGCATAGATCTCCCCTCAAAAGCCTGTAGGAAACAGAATACAGGCGTAGGTCCTTGAGGCGGTCTGCATAGGACATTTTACTTACTTGTTTTAGTGAGGAACCTCTGTGGACATTTCAGTTGTTGGACATGCCTGGTTAGGTACATACCAAAGGGGGCATTGTACTCAATGATAGGTCAGATGAATGCCGAATACAGTGGAACAGTGATTTCCTTGGACTTAGATGCCATACCTTTGTTTATAAGTTGTGCACTATAGAATGATTTCCTCACCACTGTAGATACATGATGGTCAAAGGCTAAATTACTATCTATGTGTCTCCCCAAGTCCCTGACTACTGGGTCAACTCTAAGGGGTGTGTTGTCAATATTATAGTTACCAGGAATGGATGACATCTCAAAGGATACTCTTATGCATTGCTTGGCATTTAGTTTAGTCCATGGCTCTGACACCAGTTATTTGTCTGTGTCAGCCCCTCCTGGAGAACATTTGTGTCAGTGTGAAATTTGATGACAGCTCCTAATTTGCAGTCATCTGCAAATCTAGTCAGCCAGACACCATTGATATTGGCCTTGACTTCTGAGAAGTAAATGCCAAAAAGGAGTGGTATAAAGACTGATCCCTGAGGGACTCCACTTGTGACTGGCCTCTTTGTAGAGGTGGACTCCCCAATTCTAACTTGCTGGGTCTTGGTCTTTGAGCCAGTTGACTATCCACCGGGTGACACACAGGTTTGCACCTAACCTCTTGGGTTTGTCAACAATGCCTGAGTGGGGTTTTGTGTCAAATGCCTTGGCCAGGTCAAGGTAGGCAGTGTGAACAATTTTTCCCTCATCCATTGCTTTAGTAACCTTCTCAAAGAACTCCACCAGGTTGAGTAGGCGTGATCTGCCCTTGACAAAACCAGACTGGGTTGGGTAAAGTGTCTGGCAGTTTACTATATCTGTGTTGATCATCTCCATGATAATTCTTTCCATGGCTTTACATATGAGACTTGTGAGACTTATGGGTCTGTAGTTTCCAGGGTCTATAAATGGCCCACCTTTGTGCAGAGGGATGACTGTTTCCTTTCTGTATTCATGAGGCGCGAAATCTGTTTGAAGGCTACAGTTAAATAGTATTTCCAGGGGCCCTGATAGGTCATGCTTCATGTTTCATGCTATTTAGAAGGCATCCTGAGATATTGTCCGGGTCAATTTATGCAGTGTTCTTGGTCTCAGAGAGAGCATTAAGGACCTGTTCCCTAGCGTTAGTAGGGGGAGTTATATTTTATGATATTTCCTGAGGGAAGGTTGAGGGGGAGAGAGGGGTAAAGTTGGAGCTGAATTTATCATCCAGGAGGTTTGCTATGTCTTCTGGCTCAGTATAGGTGGCTCCATTTACAATGAGCTCTGCTTTTGAGGTTGCGGACATAGCTAAAGAATGCTTTGTGCTTGTCCTTGGCCTGGGAGGCCAAACCTACCTCAAATTTTGCTTTGGTAGATTTTATTTGTCCTCTGAGTTATTTGTTTAGTTTGATGAGAATCCTTTTGTCCTGCTGGGCGCTGCACCTCCTAATTGTTGCCATGATTTTCTTCCTCCTGCTATACAGCCTATTGATTTTGTGATTCCACCAAGGTGGCTTTTTTTTTTAGTTATTTTTGTACTTCTTCATGGTGGGTATAGCTGCCTCTATGCAGCCATTGACATGCTTGTACAGGGTATCTGTGAACAGTTCTGCATAGGCAGCAGTGTTCTCAGGGTTTATGGGGGCTTGCAATTTCGCCAGGTTCTTACTTAATAGCAGGAGGTTAGCCTTAGAATAGTTCTTGAATATTGTCTGGGTGAGCTTTTTCAGCAGTAGTTTGAATAGTGTCTGCAAGGGCATGTTCATCTTCTTCTTTCGGCTTTTTCCCAGTTAGGGGTCGCCACAGCGGATCATCTGTCCGCTCATGATTGGCAGTAGAGTTTTATGGTGTCAAGTTGCCAGCCTGGTGCCCAACCTTCCACAGAAGGCATACACACACACATATGCATGCACTCACGCCTAGGGCCAATTTAGAGTGTCCAATCCACCTACAGCAAGTCTTTGGGATGTGGGAGAAAACCGGAGCACCCGGTGGAAACCCACGCGACCACAGGGAGGACATGCAGATTCCGCACAGAAGGCACCCCAGCCGTGAATCAAACCATTGAACCTCTTGCTGTGAGGCGGCAACGCTAACCGCTGAACCACCATGGCCGTCCCTGCAAGGGCATGTTTATCACTATGTTTAAAAAAATCGATACATTGTCAGGTCCCATGGATGAAGTGCTTTTTGGTCTTAGTTATCACTTTCAGTAAAGGATCTTTAGAGCTAATTAGAGGAATAAGGGAATCATATATTTAGGGGCTTTGACTAGAACTCTCAGGGAGGAAGTAGGCATTACATTTGTTTGCAAGGATATCAGCGATGTCTGTTGGGCCAGAATAGGCCATGCCATTATGAATGCATTATGAGCAATGTAGTGTATTGTTTTGTTTTTTAACATCACAAAAGAATGATTTATAATTATATTTGTATTTAGAAGCCAGTCTAAGTCCATAGGCTCCTTTAGCAGACCTGATAGTGTTCTTCAGTTTTTTTGTAATGCTTTTGATATGATATTTGAGAAGAGTAGATTTGTATCTACTAAATAATGTAGAGTTCTTTCTTTTGCTCTATATTTTACTTATGGTGGTAGACTGCCAAGCTAGTTTGGTTTTGAATTTCCCATGATAGTTGGTTTTGGTAGGGACTGCCAGTTCTTTTTTTTTTTCAAGAAACATCTTTATTAAAATGTCATATTTGACATAGGCCATGTTACATTTATAGAAATGACAGTAAACCATAGAGACACAATCTCAGTTGTAAACCTTATGCATTCCAAACCATGCAACACAATTGTAGCTGCAAATGTTATACATCACTTCATTGTTAGTCATTAAATAGCTCATTGAAATCCTGCCTTCTTTTAAACCTCATTTCCTCCTCTGCATGTATTGATGCCATAGTTCCCATTTTTCCCTATGTAATTTGCTTCTACGCTTTTTTAAATATCCCATTTCCAGTTGTTTTAACTCTGTTACTATCTTCACAACTTCTACTAAAGGTTGTTTAAACTTTGATTTCCATTTTCTAGTAATTGCTTTTTTGCCAGCCATCATAATTAGACTCAGCAAGGCTTTACTATGTCTAGGCTGTTTCGAGTTTGTATCATAGCTCAAAAAAATAATTTCCCTAGTCACTCCAACTTGATTACCCAGCATCTCTGAGAGAGGAGTCTGCAAGGGTCTTTAAAGTCTACCAGCACAACACTCCCAGAAAATATGTTCCCAGTTCCCTCTTTCTGCCCCATCACACCAACATTTGCTGTCTACCTGAGAAAAAATTCTTTGAAGTGTGCTTTGAGTATAAAAATACCTATGTACGCACTTCCAAGCAAAGATGCAAAATCTTCTAGATCTTGTTGCATGTTTGGGAGACATACATATATCCCCCATTGATTCTTTGTGAATGGCATGTCTAATCTCTCTTCCCAGTCCTTCCTAACCTCCTTTGATTGATTCTTATAATTATCATGTAATATTTTATATGCTGTGCTAATTATTCCTTTCTTAATGGTAAGTTCTGTTTTAGATTCTACTAAAAACTCTACCAGTGCTGGTCTTTCATTTAGGACCCCCCCCCCCCAATATCTGTCTCTTTGCCTGTACTCTAATATCAATCCTTGATATGGAAGGCAATCTTTAGCCTGCAGTCCAAATAAGATGTTCTTCGTGTTTCACTGTTGCAGTCATCACACTTGGGTTATCTGCCTGCAGGAAGCCCTCAGTCGGCCCGAATACCAGAGACTTAGTATTTCTGTGTCGGTTGCTGTCACTCCAGGTCTGACGTCAGGTCATCAGGGGTATAAAAACAGGCAGCCGATGCCATTATATCAGCCTTTCCTGATGAGGAGCCTGAGGCAGAAGCAGTTCGCACGAGTGCCGGTCAGCCGGTCCAAATTGAGTTATCCTGATAAGAACCCCATGGGTCTATATTAAAACATCGAATGCTTAAAACAGCGAACAATGTTTCATCAACCCTATTTCAGCGAAAGCTGAAAATGTCGACACCTCAGAACCATGATTTCTTTCGTAGGGAAAGAAATCGCTGTTCCAACCAAAGAAAAAAAAACAGTAAACAGTTCCAAACACATACACACGTACCTTAACCCTAATTTTACCCCCCCCAAAATAAACAGCTGAAAACACATACACACGTAAATCAACCATACATCTAATTAAAAAAAAAAAGTAAACATTTTAAAACATATGCACTTACCTTAACCCGCACCCTAACCCTAAGGTCTTTAACTGTTGCACATTTACACTCGGGAGCTATACTGGATAAGGGAATCTCTGAGACCACACTACAGTGCAGAACACGGCAAAGCAACAAAGCGGTCACGTAACTTCTTTCCCAGGGAAAGAATTCGCTGAACAGCTGCATCGCTGTTTTGCATGTTCGCTCTTTAGGTGTAGATGGAAACGCATTCGACAAAATGCGTTTTCGTCATTCTAATAGGAATCCTACCCCGTTGGGGACCCTTTTTTCTTGCTCTAATCGATGTCATAAAAAGTTAACAATTGTCTTGCCTGTGGAAAGCAAATACCACACCGAGATTTCCATTCTTACTGCGTCATCTGTTTAGGCCCAGACCACGAAGTACCCCACTGTTGGTTTTGCGCCTTGTTTAATGCTCAAACTATTCGTCGTTGGGCCCTTTTTGTTGCTAAATACTTTCGATGTGAAGTTGTTAAATCTCGCCGTTTATTCTCACTGATGGGTTCGGAGCCGATCCTCGGCTCCGACTCGGCCGTTAGCAAAGCTCAAGGTTTGCCAGTAGCTCAAGACCAAGCCCCTTATCCCATGATGCACTGCTGGAATTACCTCAGATCTAGTTTGCTGCGGTACAGATCTCGGTGTTCCAGATAGCTTGGACCAATTTTATTGAATGGATTCATCTATTTGCAAGTTTTAAAAACTTTTTCTTGACTTATTCGTTAGGATAGTTTTATATATATATATATATATATATATATATATATATATATATATATATATATATATATTTCTATATAGATTTAGACTTAGATTTAGATTTAGATAATTGCCCTGTGTTGGCTTGTGTTTTTCTGTAGAGTTGACCTAGTAGTTGGCCTTGTATTTAACCAAATTCCTAGCAGTATTTTAATTTCTTGAGTGTGTTTTTGCATTGTTTAAATTTGTCTAAATTTAAAAAAAGAGATATCTTGTGAGAAAGAGAAGCCACATCTTAAATCTGGCTTCAGAAAATGTCCAGATTGTGGACAAAAAATGTCAGTCACTGATGGGCATTACACCTCCAAGACTCTTGTAGCATCTGTCACTCCTTCTCTTCCAGGGTTCTTTTAGAGAGGAGGAGGAAATTGGTGGATAGGGGTTTACTTCAGCACCCCGTCTCAGAAGCACTGGGTGTGACCAGGATGGTGCTAGTAAATCCTCAAAGTCATCCAAGTCTTCAGGTGACTCCAAAGTATCGAAAAAGGCTAAAAAAAATGGAGGGTGTAGGGTCATCGGTTCCACTGCCCTCGGAACCGAGTGTCCCTTCTGTTCAGAGCCAGCTCACAGCTGTGGAGCCGGTTTCTGAGATTCCCTCATCTCCTCTGCTCCAATCAGCACCCTCGTGCACTCCTCGAAGTCTTCCAGCCTCTCAGATCTGGATATGGACCGGTTGGTGCAGAAGCTTTTACGGGCACCAGGCCTTGCCAAATTGTTGTTGGCTCCGACGCCTACGTCGGAACCGAAGACCATTAAGCCGGACTTGACTGCTCCTCCTCCGAGCCGTACTGGACTTTTGGAGCCGGAGGAGCCTGACCTGATGGTTGTTGAGCCTGTGAAGCCGAGATTCGCTCTGGTGTTATCGGTTCCATCTAATCGGACGTCCTCAGCGCCGACCGGGGACTCTAGAAGCTGACACACTCCTGTCAGGTCCGGAGAAGATAGTCGTACCGATTTCTCGCTGCCGACTCTTCCTCTCGGGGCTTCAGCTAGGATGAGCTCGGCTCCTACCTTGGGCTCGGAGCCCATGGCATTGGTGCGGGAGGATCGGACGGTCCTTTCGAATCTGTCTACCCCTTCTCGTCGGAGCCATGGTGCGTTCGATGCCATGAGGAGAGTCCCGTCTCCAAAGACATCATCAGCATCAGGTCTGGCTTCCTCCTCCCCTCAAGCTTCTGCTTCTACAGGTCAACCCAAGCGTAGAGACCCTGAGCCTCAAGTAGCCCCACAGGGCGTCCCCTGCTCTTCTGAGACCTCCCCAGAAGCCCCTACTGAGGAAGTGCCCAGGAAGAGACTGTGCAAGAGGAGGCACTTGGACTCCCCACAGGAGTCTTTGACATCTGACACTGACTTGGATGAGTCAGAAGGTTCCCCTCTATCCCCCTCTGAGGATATCTCCTTTACAGAGATATCAGAGATCCTTAATCAGAGGGGTGGTTGGCAGTCCAAAAGCCCTACTGAAGATGAGTCAGTGCTCTTGAAGGCGTTTCGGATCTCAACCTTCCACCTCTTGGGTGTCTCCGCCTTACGATGAGCTCATGGAGCTGATCTCTCATAAGGCGTTGAAGTCTCCGGAGGCCATGGAACCTGTCCCTCAGAAGCCAGATAAGTTCATCTCTGCCCCAGTGGACAAAGCTTTTTTGACTAAGGGAGTGCCTGTTGATGCCATGGTGGTGGCAGCAGCGCACCAAAAAGGAAACGTCTGAGACGTCCTCATCTATCCATCCTCCCAACAGAGATTCCAGGATCATGGATAGATATGGGAAATGCATGTTTAGTTCAGCGACCTTTTCCCTTCGATCACTGAATTATTTAACTCATTTTACAAGACTACAAAGAGATCTCCTGAAAGAGCTAGGAGATACTCTCCAGGGTAAGGTAGCTGCAGGGATTGCAGACAAAGTTAACATCCAGCTCGCTACCCTAAACTCAATTGTGAACTCGTCCATGTGTTTCATATCTTACGTAGCTGATGGTTCAAGTAGAGCCGCTAGTTCAGGCATTGCCCTGCGTAGACAAGCTTGGATGCATCTCTGTTCCTTTGCGGAGTCTTTCAAGTTTTCCTTTATCAACACCCCATTTGATGGCTCATCCCTGTTTGGGCCCAAGGTAAAGGAACCTCTAATCAGGTGTGAGTAGGAAGGCAAGACTATGCCGTTGGAGTCTGTTTTTCTACCCCTACTCGGCCCTACCCCAAGGGCCTCAAAGGTGGAAAAATGTGGTTCTGAAAAGCACAGGGAGCCTTTCAGGACACACGTGGAGAAACCCCCTCTAGGAGCAGAGGAGGGGGTTATAATGGAAGATGCCGTCCGCGCGGCATGGGGTGACCGCAACACCAGGGTGACAGAGGCCAATTCTCTGATCAGCCCTACCAGCGCTCCTGAAAGGAGACCCAGCTGTCCGGCTCTGGAGGCTGTCGGGGGTCGCTTATCTTTGTACCCAGAAGCCTGGCTAAGCATAACATCCGATACCTGCATACAAAGCATCATTTCCAGAGAGTATTTCATACCGTTCTCTTCCCCTCCCACTCCTGTCAACAGAATCCCAGATGTTCCACCCAGTCTCAGGGAACAAGCAACTATAGAGGTCCGCAAGTGGCTAGAAAAAAAGAGTCATCCAGGCAGTCCCAGCAGACCAAACAGGATTCAGAATTTACTCAAGATTCTTTTTGGTTCCAAAGAAAACAGGGGAATGGAGACCTATCTTGGCAGACTCAACCAATTTGTAAAAAAAGAGAAGTTCCGAATGGTCACGCTTCAGGCCATTCTTCCCTTTCTAGGGAAAGGTGATTGGATGTGCTCCATCGATCTCAATGACGTGTACTACCACATAAAGATGGACAGACACTCCAGAGATCACCTGTGTTTCCAGCTGGGAGCCAATCACTACCAGTTTCGAGCCCTGCCCTTTGGTCTCACTACAGCCCCCAGAGTGTTCACCAAATGCATGGCAGTGGTCACGGATCAACTGAGGCATCTAAGGTTCCAGGTGTTTCCATATCTAGACGATTGGCTCCTTACTGCCACCACCAGGCATCATTGATCCAGGCAACACAATCTACTCTGACACTCTGCCACCACTTAGGCATCACAGTCAACTTCGAAAAGTCTGCCTTGTCGCTATCGCAGCATACCGTCTTTATAGGAGCAGAGTTAGATACCTCAACCAGCACTCTAAATCTTCCAGTCGAAAGGGTCTCACTTCTTTGCCAACACGTCAACTCATTGGTGTCGAAGAACAGAGCTACAACTGCAGAGGTCTTGAAGGTACTAGGTTTGATGGCAGCAGCAATTCTAGCCATTCTACTCACAAAAATGCATATGCAAATTCTTCAATGGCTCCTGTTCGCTCAATGGTCTTACCAGAAATTGCCAATGAACCATATGATTCTCATCACAAACTCTTACAAGAGGGACCTTCGGTGGTGGTTGACGTCTCTTCATGTCATGGTAGGATGACCCTTTGTGCCCCCCCAGTAGCCACTGTGACTACGGACGCTTCCCTGATAGGGTGGGGGGCATTTTCAGGGAAAGACTGCCCAAGGCACATGGACGGATCAAGAGTCACATCTACATATCAATGTTCTGGAGTTGAGAGCAGTACTTCTGGCGTTGCAGTACTTTCAGGACTCTCTTCCTCTAGGGACAATTGCAATTCAGACAGACATGTCAGTGGTCTGGTACTTGAACAAACAGGGCAGAAACAAGTCTTACCCCCTTTGTCGAGAAGCCCTCAGGGTATGGCAATGGGCTGTGTCATCCCAGCGTTTTCTGTTAGCAACGCACATCCTGGGAAAATCCAATGTGATAGCGGACAAACTGAGCAGGGCAATCCTGTTGCCTCACGAGTGGTCTCTCAACCAACACGTTGTGGACATGATTTTCCACAAATGGGGCCAGCCTTGCTGCGACCTCTTTGCCAGTCACATCAATACCAAATGCAGAAGCTACTTTGCCCTAATATCACCTCCGGGACATCCCCTGATAGACTCACTCATACACAATTGGTTTCCGGGTCTCTTATATGCATTCCCTCCAATTCGATTGATACCCAGGTTTTTACAAAAAGCAAAGTCGCTGGGAAGGACTGTTATCCTTATAGCCCCCCATTGGCCTCGACAGATTTGGTTCCCTTTTCTTTACCATTATCTGCTGCTGGAGGATCCATGGATCCTGGACCCAGTTCCAGACCTCCTGACACACCCGTCAGGGGACCTCCATCCTTCATTGCAGTCTCTAAAGCTGACTGCATGGCTGATCCACTTCCCCAAATAGCCAGGCTTCATTCACTCTCAGATGACACAAGACAAATTCTATTGTCTTCTCATAAGCCATCCACCAGAAAACTATATCGCAGTAAGTGGAAAAGGTTCTCCATTTGGGCCAGTATACAAAAATTTGACCCTCTCCAAGCTCCTTTGTCGTCCATTTTATAGTTTTTGACACTGATTTTTAAGGAAGGAGCAGCAGCTGCCACAGTTCGGGTTCAGTTAGCTGCCATATCTAATTTCCACCTTAGATTGGATGGGTTAAATATTATGGCCCATAAGTTATCTAAGGTTTTTCTCAAAGGTGTTTTTCACATGAGGCCTCCTGTCAAAACCCCTTATTTTCCCTGGAATTTGAATTTTATGCTATCTCAGATAATTCTTCCCCCCTTCAAACCAGCATCATCTTGTGATCTCAAATTTTTGTCCTGGAAAACTATTTTTCTAGTGGCCGTTACTTCTGCCCGCAGAGTGTCAGAACGTCAAGCATTATCTATCAGACCTCCTTATATGATTTTCCATGCGGATAGAGTATCTCTCATAACACACCCCCTCCTTTTTGCCTAAAGTCTGTTCTGAGTCTAATATCAATCAGGTCATTGAGTTGCCAGTCTTTTTTCCCAACCATTCCAACAAATTAGAATACATGCTGCACAAACTTGGCGTGCACAGACAGCTCAGATTTTATCTTGATAGAACTAAGGATATTAGAAAATCAGATCAACTTTTTGTATCCTTTTCAGAAGCCAGGAAAGGTAGACCAGTAGGTAAAACAACCCTTTCAAAATGGTTATCGGATTGTATCTCATTTGTTCATGCAACTGCTAACATACCTTTGCCACATAAAGTAAAGGCTCATTCAACCAGAGCTGTTTCTACGTCTTCTGCCTTTCAAGCCAAATTGCTCCTTGATAACATTTGTGCTGCCACCACTTGGTCTAAGCCTCATACTTTTATCACTCATTACAAAGTGGATAAGGCTTCCAGGGACAGGTCTTCTTTTGGTTCTACGGTCCTGAAAAATATACTCCCGTGAGCCACCCAGGATTGCGGGTGCTAGGAACGCTACCCATCAGTGAGAATAAGCGGCGAGATTTAACAACTTCACATAAAGAAGTTATGTACGCACCATAACGTTCCATGTGAGTTGTTTATCTCGCCTTTATTCTCATGTCCCTCCCTCCATTCCCCCTCCTGGCTGACAGTTGACCTAGAGGCTAGTATCATCCTGGTTGTTCAGTACTTCTTCTTTCTTCTTGGGGAGTGCTCCCCTTACAGGGGTGTGTGTATATATATATATATATATATATATATATATATATATATATACATGCAGCAAACAAGATCTGAGGTAGTTCCAGCAGTGCATCATGGGATAAAGGGCTTGGTCTCGAGCTACTGGCAAACCTTGAGCTTTGCTAATGGACGTGTCGGAGCCGAGGATCGGCTCCGAACCCATCAGTGAGAATAAAGGCGAGATAAACAACTCACATGGGACGTTATGGTGAGTAGATAACTTCTTTTTCTCGAGCTCCATATTCTGAAATGACTTCGGTAAGCCATTCGACTGCCGAGCTTCCGAAAAAACGTAAGGATAAAGACAGAGACAGACTGCACAGGTTCAAAGCTGCCGACGACACTTCCGTTAAGCCAGTCGCCAGTTTGCCAGTATTCAGTGTGGTGCTTTCGCAGCCCCTGATGTCCACTTCAGTGGATTTGCAGGCCTCTACCAAGACCCGTTCAGGGTCTGGTATGCCGCGAGACTCTTCTTCCACTACAGAACTGGCGGATGTCTCTACCTTGGATGGGTCCGGAGCCACTGAACAGGCACCGGCTTCTGAGGAAGTTCTTTGCACTACCGATGTTTGACTCAAACCGACGACTTCCTTCGTGTCTTCAGTTCTGTCTAAAACTACCGAGTTTCTAAGGCCAAGAGTACACGCTATGCCTAAAAAAAGGACGACCAAAGCGCCTGCACATGCTCCCTCACCACAACATCAAATGCTTAAAATGGCAGAGGACCTTATTATGATGATTAGGGGAAGTCAGCCTTCCCCTGCTAAGAGAAAAAGAGACCTGTCCCCAGTAGCTTTAGCAGACCAAGAGTCCGATGACTCTGAGGTATCTAATTATGAAGACATGCCCTTATCTGCTTATGTGGATTCAGATGCAGAGGAATATTCCCTCTGCTTCTCCCCCAGAGGATTTTTATTTTGGGGAAACCTTACGTACTTTAAGAGAGCATTTTCACTGGGAATGCCATGACTATCCTCAGTCCAAAAAGAGATTCAGAGAATTTCTAGATTTGCCTCAACATAGGCCTTTAGCAACCCCACCAGTCCTGGATGTTGTAGATGATGTATTTATGGAATCCATTTTAACTCCTGATACTTTACCCCCTGCTCCTCAGAAACCAGACAGGTGCTACAGAGTACCTGATTCCCACAAATTCCTTTTCAGAAATCCTACTGCTGACCCAGAGGTCATCTCCCAAGGGCCTAAAGGTATCAAAGCAGCTACAGCTAAGAATCCTACCCATTCGGACAGGGATTCCAGAGCTTTGGACAGATGGGGTAAGAAAGTAGATACCTCTGCAACTCTCGCCATTAGGGCTTTGAATTGCAAGTTTCACATGCTGAAGTACCAACAACATATTATGGAACTTATTAAGTAAAAAAATAGCTACCTTTACAGACTGTGCAGAAAATAAAGAATTACAAGAGCGTATGCATTCTGCAAGCCAAGTCAGCAAGCATACATTGCAGTGTGGCTTTGACGCCCTAGAACATCTTGCAGGGCAGCAGTCACCGGTTCTGTTCTGAGAAGGCATGCTTGGCTTAAGGAGCAGACCTTGCCAGACCATGTCAAATCAAAATTACTAGACGTTCCTTTGAACAAGGACAATCTGTTTGGCACCAAAGCAGAAGAGGCTCTTAAAAAGATGGAAGAAAAGCTAAATATATGCAGACAGTCAAAGATTTCTTGCAAGTACAGCCTCCTAGATTCAGTAGGCATTGCCCCTCAAAACATTGGTCCTTTCCAGCCTCCTCAAGGCCATCTCAAACTAGACCCAGGGGAAACAGACCCCCCCCAGGCTACAGTCTTAGGGTATGCAGAGATCTAAGCAATGGAGTGCCTCCACCTCAAAAACAGGGAGTGCTAAGCCACCCCCTTACGGAAAGAATTCCCAATGACTTCTCAACTCCACTACCCACCTCTGCACAAATGTGTGTGCCCCTAGGAGGAAAACTTGCCCATCATGCGAAAAACTGGACTTCCATCACCTAAGACCGATGGGACCTCAACATTATATCCCAGGGGTACAAATTATACTTCCGCTCACTGCCAACCCCAAAAGGGTTCCCAGACCTTTCTCCAAACCAGTGGGCAGAGGCACAAAACCAAGTTCAATCTCTGCTCTCTATAAAGGCAATTCAACCTGTTCCTGTGGAACAGATAGGTCAAGGGTTTTATTCCAGACTTTTCCTGGTACCCAGAAAAGAGGGTACTTGGCGCCCAATCCTAAATCTTTCCATTCTAAACACCTTTTTGGTGGTACCAAAATTCAAAATGTTCACCCTGCAGCAGCTTCTTCTTATGCTGACCAAAGATCTCTGGTTAGCCACCCTAGACTTAAAAGAAGCCTATCTGCACATCCCTGTAAGGGACTCATGCAGGAAATATCTACACTTCAGGGCAGGATCTATGCATTATCAGTTCTCTGCACTTCCCTTTGGCTTATAAACTGCTCCCAGAGTATTCACAAAATGCCTGGCTCCAGCCATTGCCTACTGCAGACAGAGAAAAATTCAAATTTACCCGTACATGGCCAACTGCCTGATTCAGACAGACAGTCAGGAAATGCTGTTGCAGCACTTGACATTTGTAAACATCTTCTAACCTCCCTGGGGTACACCATCAATGAAAAGAAATCAAAACTAGTCCCCAGTCAAAAGATTGTATTCCTGGGAGCAAGCTTGGACACAGCATCCCAGATGGCATTCCTTACTCCAGAAAAACAAGCTTATCTGACAGACTACTTCACTCAAATGGCCACCAGAACCCAGCTATCCTCAAGAAAAATCCTACAGGCCGTAGGGTTCATGGCCTCATATGTCCTACTAATTCCATATGCCAGATTGCATATGAGGAAACTTCAATGGTACTTAAAAAGTCTTTGGTACCAACATTCTCAGGACCTGGAAACTGTCATTCCTATCATACCTTCTCTAAGGACAGAGTTTCTTTGGTGGGCAGCAGCATGCAACCACAACAAGGGACTGCCCTTTACTCAATCCCACGCCACCCAGACCCTAGCCACAGATACATCAGACTATGCCTGGGGGGCACACCTGGGGGGCAAGTGCATTCAGGGCCACTGGAGCCCAAGTCAACTTCATCTGTACATCAACCAAAAAGAGGTGCTAGCTACGCAGCAAACTCTAACAGCTTTCAGATCCCCACTCTCAGCAGGACCCCTGCTAATAAAAACAGACAACACCACAGTTATGTGGTACATCAACAAGCAGGGAGAACCCACTCTTACCCACTCTGCAGGCTAGCCATGGCCCTGTGAAACACAGCCTTGGACATACAGGTCCATCTGCAAGCTCAATTCCTGCCAGGCAAACAAAACTCACTGGCAGACGACTTAAGCAGAAATCTCCTAGACCCACACAAGTGGCAATTAGAGCCCAGCACCTTCAGCTTTCTGATTCAGAAATGGGGAACCCCAGAGGTGGATCTCTTTGACTCCCCCTGCAATCACCAGCTTAGCAAATTCTGCACCAGGACACCTCACAGCAGGGCCTGGAAAGTGGATATCCTATCCTTCTAGTGGGTAAACCTCTCAGTCTATGCATTTCCCCCTCTGCCCCATCTCTCAAGAATATTGCTCAAGATAAGACAGGATAGACCAAGGACAATTCTGATTGCCCCGGACTGGCCATACCAGCACTGGTACCCACTCCTGCGCAGCCTTTCACCAGTGCCACCCTGGCACCTACCCCAGAGCCCAAACCTGCTCACTCAGCAGGGGGGACAGATCTTGCATCCGCAACTGCAAACCCTAAATCTTACAGCCTGGTTTATTCCTTGAATTCTCCCCCAGTAACCAGCCTAAGCAAGCAGGTGCTGGACGTCATTCTTGAAGCCAGAAGACCTAGTACAAGGAAATCCTATGCTGATAAGTGGAAAATGTATTGCTCCTGAATTCAGTCTAAAGGAGAGGACACAACTCTGCTCTCCCTACCTCTAATCCTAGATTACATAGCAGATATACTCCACAGAGGCCTGTCCTTTTCCTCCATTAAGATCCACGCCTCTGCCATCTCGGCTCATTACAACTCTGAGCCACCCCTATTCTTTCACCTTCTCATCAAACAGTTCCTAAGAGGGTCAGACAACTTAAGGCCACCAAGGAGAGCACCCACCCCTGCTTGGGACCTTAACTTTGTGCTGGAAAGCTCACACTGCCCCCTTTTGAGTCTGCAGCTTCAGCAGACTTAAAATTCCTCTTTTGGAAAACAGCATTGCTCCTGGCCATCACTTCAGCAAGAAGAGTGTCTGAGCTACAAGCACCTATGGGAGTGGAACCCTGCATTATTTTTCATGCTGACAGGGTCTCCCTCAGGACTAATCCTTCCTTTATGCCCAAAGTGGTGTCCAGTGTGGCTCTCAACCAATCTATCCATTTGCCAACCTTATTCCCTAATCCTCAAAATAAAGGGGAAAGGATCTTGCACTCCTTGGACGTGCACAGATAGCTCAGATTCTACCTGGCTAGGACTAAGCACTTCCTGGCTAGGACTAAGCCCTTTAGGAAATCTGACCAGTTACTACTCAGTTTTGCACCAGGGGCAGAGGGCAAGGCCATTTCAAAACAGACAGTTTCAAATGGATGTCACTCTGTATCCATTTCTGCTACAGACACCATGAGAAACCAACCCCTCAGGGGGTCAGAACACATTCCGCTAGGGCAACTTCTACCTCTACAGCATTCCTCAGGGGAGTTCCTACCAGGGACATTCTGGAGGCTGCTACCTGGAGTTCTGTACACACATTCACCAAGCATTACCACCTGCCTATATTTTCCAAATCCAGGGCGGGTTTTGCAACTGCAGTCCTGCAGGGCATACTAGCCAGCCAGAGCACTTCTTGACTGCCTCCACCCCTTCTACAGCTTTGGGAAACAACCCAAGTGTGATGACTGTAACAGTGAAACATGAAAAACATAGTACACTTACCATAAATTTAGATGTTCGAGTGTATTCACTGTTGCAGTCCTGGTTTCTCTCCCTCCATCCCCCTTCTCTCTGTATACTACTCACCCCTTGCAGGGGTATTGGTATTGGTATTTAATTTTTACTGGTGGAGATTTTTCCACCATAGCTTAGCTCCCTATTGGAGGGGCTTCTGACATTTGAAGCAAGAAAAACTGATGTAATGGCGTCGGCTGCCTGTTTTTATACCCCTGACAACCTGAAGTCAGACCTGGAGCAACAGCAACCGACACAGAAATACTAATCTCTGGTATTTGGACCGACTGAGTGCTACCTGCAAGCAGATAACCCAAGTGCGATGACTGCAACAGTGAATACACTCGAACATCTACATTTATGGTAAGTGTACACAACTGTACTTTCTTAGCATCTTCCCATGCTGTTACCTTTCCCTCTCTAGTTATTTGCTCCCAGTACTTTGGTTCCTTTGCCAGTTTTCTCCAATATATTCCCGCCCCCTCTTGCCTGTTGTCTATATCCCTAAGAGCAGTCATCCCTATTGGCAGAATCTCCTCTCTCCATTCCTGTGTTGGCTTAGTTCTTAGAAGACCTGCTACTCTATGAATATAATATTCTGTATGATTATTCTCTCTCCTTAAAGGTCTGCATCCAAAATACCTGTTATTTGACCTTCTCCCCTGTTTCATAATCATCTCTTTCCACTTTTAATTATAGTTTTCTGCTTGTGCTATGTATAGCAGCGTTATCTGTATTGC
The DNA here is from genome assembly GCF_019279795.1 of Protopterus annectens. Lineage (NCBI taxonomy): Eukaryota > Metazoa > Chordata > Ceratodontiformes > Protopteridae > Protopterus > Protopterus annectens. The sequence continues at coordinate 1,388,080,673 of NC_056744.1, read as the reverse complement.
TCTGAAATACCCCTTCAACTCAGGTAATCTCAATCTGCCCTGTTCTATTGGAAGAATAAGCTTATCCCATTTGACTCTTGCTGTCTTCCCCTCCCAGATAAAATCTTTCAGCTCTTTATTAATTGCTATCCACAACTTCTCGTCTGGTTGATAAAAATATGCATGGCCAGTGTATAAGACTAAATAGAGAGAAAACATTTTAATTACTTGTATCTTGCTATCAATATCCATAAAACAGAGCCTCCATTTTCTGTTTTTGTATTATCTTTTCTTTAGTCTCTTCCCACATATCCTTAGCTGCCACTCCAGTATCATTTTTAATCCACACTCTTTTAATACTTCACTTTATTATGTCCCCATAAATATGGCTGTTGTTGGACCAGTGTGTATGTGGGTACATAATTCACCACTATTTTTTTGTTTTTGCTTCATTAATTTTATATCCCAAAAAGGTTTGAGACTGTCTCAATATGTTCCACAACACTATAATGTCTATTTCTGGTTTTGCCAGATATAAAATAATGTCATCTGCAAGCAGAGACAACTTTTTTTGACTACCATACCAATTATATCCTTGAATTTCTGAGTTGCTTATTTTCTTTGCCAGTGGTTCTAAATATAATGCAAATAGCAAAGGGGAGAGAGGACACCCCTGCATGGTTCCTCTGCTCAAGCAGAGATTATCAGGGAGGCCCCAACTCACTTTAATCTTTGCCTCCAAGCTTCATGTATCCTACTAATCAACCTTATAATTTTATCAGGGAATGCAAATGCTTCCATTGCTCTGCTCCTATAATCCAGCGTACTCTGTCAAATGCTTTCTCTGTATCAAGACCCACCAGCAGCAGTGGTATTTTCTTACATTCTGCTTCCCTGTGGATCATCACTGGTCTGTTTATGTTGTCAAATGTTTACCTCCCCTCCATAAAACCACATTGATCCATATCTATCAATTTTGGCATCACCTTTGCCATTCTTTTAGCCATTATAGACATAAACACTTTATAATCAAGATTTAGTATTGATATGGACCTGTATGAAGCTGGATCTGATGGATCTTTACCCTCTTTAGATAGTACAGCTACTACCGCTTTCTTTCAGGATGTTGGTACTTCTCCTCTTAAAATGTTGTTAAAAAACTTCCAGATCTTCATCAATTTTTTTTTTGCCTCCTAGCTTTCAAACTTCCACAGGAATACTATCTGTTCCTGGGGACTTTCCTGTAGATTGGTTATACATCACCATTTTTATCTCATCTCCTCCTATCCTAACGGTTAGTAATTGAGCCTCCTCTCCCTCTAACCCTGGCATATTTAATTCCTCCATAAACATTTCCATTTGTACCTTTTCTTGATTTCCATATTTCTCTGCTTTGTATAGACTTTCTTAGATTTTCTGAAATTTTTCAAATCCATCTGCAGGATCCATAGATGTTCATCGTGTTTCACTGTTGCAGTCACTACTCTTGGGTTATCCTGCTGGCAGGCTACCTGCAGTCGGCCTGAATTCCAAAGTCTAGGTCCGGCATCGGTTGCTGTCGCCTCTTCCCTGACGTCAGTGTGCCAGGGGTATAAAAGATGCAACCGACGCCATTTTCTTCAGTCTTTCTTGCCGCGAGGTGCCTGAAGCAAAAGCAGTTTGCAAGTGCCGGTCGGCCGACTCCTGAGATTTTCAAGAATTTCAGATCCGAAGTCTTCATTAAAGCTAAGTACCCCATTGGGGAAACTTTTTTCTTGCTCCAGACCGATGTCAGAAAAAGTTAACAATTGTATTTCTTGTGGGAAGCAAATACCTCATAAGGAATTTCATTCTTCCTGTATTCCTTGCCTAGGCCCTGATCATAACGTTGCTAGCTGTCGGTTTTGTGCTAGATTCAACCAACGCACTATTAAGCTTCAGTTTGATTTTGCTTTTCATTACTTTGGCCAAAAATTTAATTATATAATGCCGTCGGAACAGCCGACGACCGGAGTTTCTAAAAAACGCAAGGAAAAAGAGAAGGACAGGCATCCGAGATCTAAAACCGACAACGAGGCTTCCGCTAAGCCAGTCGCCAGTTTGCCAGTTCTCAGTGAGGCGCTTTTGCAGCCCCTGACTCCTGCTACCTCAGAGCCACAGGCCGCTGACAACTCCCACGTGGAGCCAGCTAGGCCTCTGGATTCTCAAGGTATTGGACACTTGGAAATCATTCCCTCAGATGGATCCGGAGCCGCTGAGCAGGCATCGGCTTTTGAGGGTGTTTTCAGACCTACACAGCTATATGTAAAGCCTACTTCAGCTTCTAAAGCAAAGACTAAAGCAGCTTTAAAGACAAAGAAACAAGTACAGCATTCTCCAGGACAAACTTCTATGCCTAAGAAACAGATTCTCAAAATGGCCGAAGACCTTATTACCTTGATCAGGGGTTCCCATCCCCCTCCTGATAAGAGGCCTAGGCAAGAGACAGACTATGACTCTTCCGATCAGGTTTCCATTTCCTCAGACTCCTCTTCTGTACAGGAATTCTCTCTTCCTCCCTATGAGGATTCTGATGCTGAAGAATCCATTCCTTCAGCCTCTCCTCCTGAAGATTATTGTTTTGGGGAAACCCTGCATACCATGAGGGAGCACTTCCACTGGGAGAGCCAAGATTATTCATAATCAAAGAAAAGGCTTAGAAATTTTCTTTTACTTCCTCAGCACAGGCCTCTTGCTTTCCCCCCTGTGCTAGACATTGTAGAAGATGTATTTTCAGAGTCCGGCCTTTCTGCAGACTCCCTGCCTCCAGCTCCTGTTAAACCAGACAGATACTACAGGGTGCCAGACTCACATAACTTTCTTTATAAAAACCCTGCTGCTGACCCAGAAACTATTTCTCAGGATCCCAAAGGGGTTAAGGCCGCTATTGAAAAAAACCCTATCCCTTCTGACAGGGATTCAAGGGCATTAGACAGATGGGGGAAAAAGGTTTACACTTCTGCTGCTTTGGCTGTGAGGGCTTTAAATTGTCAATTTCATATGATTAAATATCAGCAATAGTTAATGTCACTGTTAAAACAGAAAATGTTGGTCAATTCTGATTGTGAAGAAAATAAGGAAATGCAGAATTTATTGCATGCAACTGAACAAGTTTGAAAGCATACATTGCAATGTGGTTTTGATTCTCTGGAGGCCTCCTGCAGGGCCGCAGTTATGGGTTCTGTCATTAGGAGGCATGCTTGGTTAAAGGAACAAAATCTGCCTGATCATGTTAAAGCAAAATTATTAGCTGCTCCATTACAGCAGGACACTTTATTTGGTGTTAAAGCAGAGGAGGGTTTGAAGAAAATGGAGGACAAAGCGAAATGTATGCAAACAGTAAAGGATTTTTTACAGGTTCAGCCACCAAGATTTAGCAGGAACTGGCCTACAAAGAATTGGTCCTTTCCAGTGTTGGCAGTAGCGGCCGTAGGTCAACTGGTGCCTAAGGCTGGCTATGAGTGTTGGACAGGCCACAAAGAGGCAGATACAGACATCCCAGAGGCAGATCCCAGCCCCAGGGCTCATACAGGCCTAAACAGTGGGGCGCTCCTACCTCCAAAAGTGGAGAAGATAAAGCACAGCCATACAGGAAACAGTCCCAATGACTTGCCTCTGCCAGCACCAAGCACTTATCTTCTTGCAGTCCCCTTAGTGGGGAAACTAGCACTTTTCTCTCAAAATTGGCACATGATCACCCAGGACAAATGGGTATTGAATATAGTGTCCCAGGGCTACAGGTTCCACTTTCACACCCTGCCAAAGGCAAAAGGTATGCCAAACCTACCACACAATCAGTGGGCAGAGGCACAAAAACAAGTTTCGTCCCTTATGAACATGAGGGCCATTCAGCAAGTACCACAGCAAGAGCAGGGACAAGGATTTTACTCAAGACTTTTCTTGGTACCCAGAAAGGACAAATCCTGGAGACCAATACTAGACCTGTCTTTTCTAAACACATTTCTGGACGTTCCAAAATTCAAAATATTAGCTCTGCAGCAGCTTCTGCCCATGCTGGGCAAGAAGGCTTGGCTTGTAACTTTGGACCTAAAAGAGGCATACCTGCATATCCCAATCAGACAATCTTGCAGAAGATACCTCAGATTCATAGCTGGCTCAATGCACTACCAATTCTCTGCACTGCCCTTTGGCTTATCTACTGCGCCCAGGGTCTTCACAAAATGCCTGGCACCAGTAATTGCATTTTACAGACAAAGAGGAATTCAAATATATCCTTACTTGGACGACTGCCTTATACAAGCAGAGAACAAGGACACTCTACTACAGCATCTGGCATTCGTAAAAAGATTATTAATTTGCCTAGGGTACACAGTAAACAAAAAGAAATCAAAACTAGTACTCTCTCAAGAGGTAATATTCCTGGGTGCAAGCTTAAATACAACTGCCCAGATGGCTTATCTCACGCCAGACAAACAAAGGCAACTAACGTCTTACTTCAAAATATTGGCAACAAAGACCCAGTTATCTGCAAGAAAAATTCTGCAGGCTTTAGGCTTCATGGCATCTTGCATTCTGCTAATTCCATATGCCAGACTGCATATGAGGAAACTTCAATGGTACCTAAAAAGTGTCTGGACTCAACATTGTCAAAGCCTGGAAGCATTAATTACCCTCATTCCTTGCCTGCAACACGAGTTTCGATGGTGGGCACATGCCTGTCACCTCAACAAGGGACAGCCATTCACTCTACCCACAGCCAGGCAGTCAATAACAACAGATTATGCCTGGGGAGCACACATGGCAGGAACATGTATTCAGGGCACATGGCCCACAAGCCAAAGGCATCTACATATCAATCAAAAAGAGATGCTAGCTGTTCAGAATGCCCTGACAGCTTTCAAGGATCTGCTCCATCCAGGACAACTACTGATAAGGACGGACAATACTACAGTCATGTGGTACATAAACAAGCAGGGAGGCACACATTCCTACCCCCTCTGCAGACAAGCCATGACTTTGTGGGACACAGCATTGACTTAAGTACACCTGCAAGCACAATTCCTGTCAGGAAAGAACAATACTCTGGCAGAAGAACTAAGCAGAAACCTCACAGATCCCCACGAGTGGAAACTGGATCCACAAGTCTTTAGCATGATAACAAAGAAATGGGGATGCCCAGACATAGATCTGTTTGCCTCCCCTCACAACTGCCAACTACAGAAATTCTGCACAAGGACTTATCACGAGCAAGCATGGAAAGCAGATGCTCTGTCATTTAGCTGGAAAAATCTAACAGTATATGCCTTTCCTCCTCTGCCTCTCCTCCCCAAGTTACTCCTAAAGGTCGGACAAGAGAAGCCAAGAATGATTCTGATTGCCTCAGACTGGCCACGCCAGCACTGGTACCCAATCCTAAAAAGCTTGTCTCAAGGCCCAGCCTGGACATTGCCTCTAATTCCTCACTTTCTGACCCAGCGAAACAATCAGATTCTGCACAGCCAACTCAGGACCCTAAATCTGGCAGCATGGCGGATAATGTAACCATTCAAAACATACCTCTCTCTAAAGCAGTGATGGATGTTATTTTGGTGGCCAGGAGGCTCAGTACCAGAAAATCTTATGCAGAAAAACGGAAAAGATTCTGTGCTTGGAACCAGGCACAAGGAATTGACACATCTGTACCAAATATTCCTCAGATTGTACAATACCTAACTGAGATGCTGGACAAAGACCTATCCTTTTCATCAATTAAAATTCATGCCTCTGCCATTTCAGCTCATTACAATACGGAACCTCCTATTTTTTCCCATCCATTGCTAAGGCAGTACCTCAGAAGGGCCAAAAACATAAGATCTCCAAGGAGAGCCCCAATACCTGCATGGGACCTCAATTATGTCTTGGAAAAACTCACATTGCCACCTTTTGAGTCAGCCAATACAGCTGATATAAAGTTTTTATCTTGGAAAATAGCTCTGCTCCTAGCAATAACCTCTGCAAGACGAGTTTCAGAGTTACAGGCACTCATGGCTGTGGAACCTTTTATAAGGGTGAGAGACTTCTGCATTCCTTGGACATACACAGACAACTATGCTTCTACTTGGACAGAACTAAAGCTTTCAGAAAAACTGAGCAACTTTTAGTGGCATATGCTGCAGGACCTCAAGGAAAGCCTATCTCAAAACAGACTATTTCAAAATGGATAGGCCACTGCATTCGTTTCTGCTACTCACAACATGGCAAATCAGTGCCCAAGGGCATTAGGCCTCATTCTACCAGGGCAGCAGCCGCTTCAGCAGCCTTTCTCAGAGGAGTACCAACCAAAGACATTTTAGAGGCTGCAACTTGGAGTTCAGTGCACACTTTTACAAAGCACTACCATTTACCTCTCTACTCTAAATCCAGAGCAGGCTTCGCCACTGCAGTTCTGCAAGGCCTTATAGCCTCTCCTAATCCTATTTAGGCCCAGCCACCCAACCTCAGCTTTGGGATTCAACCCAAGAGTAATGACTGCAACAGTGAAACACGATGAACATAGTACAGTTGTGTAACTACCATAAATGTAGATGTTCGAGTGTATTCACTGTTGCAGTCCAGGTTACCCAACCACCATCCCCTTTTCCTTGCTGGGACTTACCTATACTTCTCTATCTTATACAACCTATGTGGTGTATTTGCTTGTAGATGAAGGAAATGTTTATTTTACTGCATGCATAATTATTGGCATAATTTTTTAGCCTACCATTTTGGGGGCACCTGACATCTGGGGCAAGAAAAACTGAAGAAAATGGCATTGGTTGCATCTTTTATACCCCTGGCACACTGACGTCAGGGAAGAGGTGACAGCAACCGATGCCGGACCTAGACTTTGGAATTCAGGCTGACTGCGGGTAGCCTGCCAGCAGTATAACCCAAGAGTAATGACTGCAACAGTAAATACACTCGAACATCTACATTTATGGTAGGTACCCAACTGTACTTTATCTTCCTTGTAATCAGCTCTCTAAGCTTGGTGCCAAATATTTTCATAAATATCTTTAAAAATCTACCCTCCTGTGTTATATTTCCTGTTCTGGACCCCCCAGACACATCTGCACGCAAATAAAATTCCAGTCCCCACCTGTAAGTAATATTCCTTGCTGAAAGCTGATTATTTCTTCCAGAATTTTCTTTACCTCTATTATAGCAGTTTTCAGTGGAATATAAGTACATGCCAGTGTAATCCTCCTTCCTTGCCAGTAGCCCATTAGTACTACAAATCTATCACTATTGTCTTTTTTTTCCTCTTCTATTATTGGAGCACCTCTTGCAATTAGTGTAAGTACTCTTCTCTTCCTTTGCCCCAGGTATTCTGCTGAATAGCCATCCTGAAAACCTTTCTTTATCAAATTCACATGTTCAGTTATTTCCAAGTATGTCTCCTGTAGCATAACTGTTTGCACTCTACATTTTTAATATAGTTTACTACTCTTTCTTTTTTGGATTTATCTCTGAGATCATTAACATTAAAAGACATTATAGAAAGAATCATATTCTTGAGGGATTATTATTTCCACCTTTTATGTATAACAGATTTTGTTAAGTGTCTAGTTCCAGCTTATGTGTTACATGCATGCACTGACAGGTTAATCTTTTATACAACTGTTTCTTGTCATCTTCATTTGAGCCTTTGTCACATCTTGCAGAACTTTTTGTTTTATTGAAAACCCTCAAATAAACACACACACACGCGCGCACACACACACACACACACACACACACACACACACACACACACACACACACACACACACACACACACACACACACACACACACACACTCGCACTCAGTACCCCTCTCCTAAAACTTACTAACGTAATAGTAACACGCAAAACTATGTACATCTTCAAATACTGAAGTTTTACACCTTAATAAGAATATAAGTTCCAAACTGACAGCCAGAGACACATTCTGAAGCTAAACAGAAAGAAAGCTTATCCATGCTAAGACACACAGTCGAGCCTGTGATTCTGTTAAGTGCTGTCTGGTTTTGCCTTATCATTGCAGCTCTCTCAGCTGGGACACATTTGAATGCTTTCAGAGAACATTTTCTCCAAGCCATTTCTCTTTATCAGGTTGTCTGCTAGTGACATGAGAACCAGATGCAGGACTGTTTACTATGAAAAAGACCTTATAATATTCAATATTCTTTTTCATTTACTTGCTTTGTGTGAAAACGTATTACTATATGAAGCTAACACAGTCATTCCCCTATGTAAAAACGAGGAAAAGCACACAGTTTTTCTTTTATCATGCTCTTTTAACCAGAACCCCCTTTTTTGTTACATTCCAGTACCTACATTTCTTAAAACTAAACAAGGAGAAAGAGAGAAGAAGGGAGAAAGAAACAAAAAGAATAAACAGAAGCATCTGTTTACATTAGTGTCATAGGGACTGCCAGTTCTATGCTTTTTTTTCTAAATGGGTATAGAATTTAGAAGTCAAGGGAGGTGCAGTCATAAGTGAATTTTGATATTTTGCCACAGAGTTGGTTGAGGGTAGCATGTCTGAGGTCCTTAAATTCATCGGGATTTGCTTTAGGAGCTTTTGGGAGTTTAAAGGAGAAGGTCACAAATTTATGGACAGACTTCCATAGGAAAGGAGATACCTGAATAGTAGTACAAGAGGCGGACATATTTGTAAGAATCAGATCTGGAATGCTGTGTCCTCTAGTAGGTTTATTTACCAGGTGCTCAGGAGAATTTTTTGGCATATTCTATACTGGAGTTCTAGGTGTCCCAGTTTATTGAAAGGTAGTTAGAGTCACAGTGCAAGTTTACTGTTACAGTGTCTTTCCCTGAAAAAGATTATATAGTTGTATGTAAATATACTTACTTTCCTGACAGGGTCAAGAATCCATAAGGACCAGGATAGTGTAGTTTGGGGCCTGAGCCACCCTGAAACACTAGCCTGATACTAAATCCCAACTCTTCCCTTTGATAGGGTGGAGTATTCCTATTACTACCTGCTACTACACTTATGTCGAAAGCATTAATGATACCGACTATACCCAGAGCAGGTAATGAGGTTCAAAATAATTTTTTAATCAACCAAGTTGCCTATTCTTGACATAATCTGATGATCATCATGCTTGCCATGCAACTTTCAAGAACATCTAAAGCGGACATCCCCATAACACCAGCTGAATGTTGGCTATGCTACTGTATATGCATGACAGGAAAGAATTGTCATGCGTGCAGCATGGCATTGCATTACAAGGGTGTCATGCTACAGTGCTTTACTCCATGAGTGTAATTCAGCTTTTTAAAAATGCATTTTGAGTTACCTAAGGGTAGAAGGAATGGCTCATGAAATACACTACCATCCATCAGTATTGGATCTGACATCTTGTCTGTACCGCTCAAATCTGATTTTCTACTACATGGATTTGGGTTATACAGCAGGCTGTGCAACTGTTCCTATTCTGACATATAGGTGTAGCTGCAGTTATTGTCACATAGGCCCACTGACTTTAATGGGAATCTCCCTTACTTAGAAGTTTTGCATTGGCACAAGTATTGTGGCATAGTGAGCCAGACTCCTATTTTGGAGTCAAATCATAGGGATCTTACAGCCCTCAGTATCCTACACATCTTGCGGACCCCTGCAGCTCATTTTTGCACTCAGGGATTGAGTTAATGCTTGACATAGTATGCTGCTGCGAACATAACTTTACATAATCCCCTAGTTTTTACAGCATACATTTCACACATACACATCTCACGTCTCACATTATCACTCCACTTGACTATATTTGTACATCATTTTATTCAGATGTATACCTCTGTCTCCTTATGTTTATCACGTGCAGTCTGAAGGCTATGGTTCTGCATTCTGTCACCGAAACTGTTCAGCTTACTTCTCTATTCCTAATCTATATTTTTATTATACTGCACATTATATTGCATTAATCTTAATTTATCTAATTTATCACTCTGTAACTTTTATACCCCTTTAAATTTTTAATGTACTATGTCCTTTATGGACTTGTTTTTTTTTCTACAAACTTTCCTGAGCTTTTCTCAGTAGGTCACCTCTGAAAATGTCAGACTTTCCCAGCAATCAAATAAAAATAAATAAATAAACATACAATCTAAACACAAATCTTTGAAGAATAGACTTTGTAACAGTAAAGGTACTCTCCTATCTCCCATAGTTATTTAACTGGGGTGTTTAAATACATAAACAATATTTTCTAAAAGGTATAGAGACAGTGCACACAATAGTGACACAAAAATAATTTAAAGAATACCAAAGTAAACATTTAACACTACATTTCAGATTAAAATGGTTGACTTTACAACTTCCTAAGGCTTAATCAGAACTCATCGCAATATGACCACAACCCTTCCAATAAATATCCTTGCTCATGAATAAGTGAAAAAGACCAGAGAGATTTTAAACTATGAAATGAAATGAATATGCAAGTAACAAATATTTTATACTTCTCCCTACCTCAGTTGTGCATAGATAAAACTATTTCTGTTCTTAAATTAAGAGCAGCTAAGCTTTGAAGAGAGTGGCGTTTGAAAGACATGCGTGAATGGGCGTGCCTTCGCTGAAGGTTGGGCGTCGGGCTGGCAACTCGGCACCATAAAAATCTACTGCCAATCATTAGCGGACCAGAGTTCCGCTGTGGCGACCCCTAACCGGGAAAAGCCGAAAAGACAAACAACAATATATTTTAAAGATGGTATTAGTAATTGGTATGATGTAGTAGGATTTTACAGTATTTTATAGGTTTTTTGGCATATTTGTGTATTTTATTTCAGTGCTGCCTTTATATTGTATTAGTAATAGGGGAATTTTTGATGTCATAGGAAATGGTTACCATTTAGGTATGGTGGAACTTTTTATATTATAGTCCAAATAGTTTTTTTATACTTTTCTTACACTCTGTTTATCACTGGGAAATTCTTGAAGTCTTGGTTATTATCTTATTTTCTTTTTATCTATGTACAGTTGAGGTAGAGAGAAGTGGTGTGTTTAATTTAAGGTAAATATTTGTTACTTGCGTATCCATTTCATTTTATAGTTTAAAATCTCTTGGGTCTTTAGTAATTATTCATGAGTTAGGATAGTCACTGGAAGGGGTATTTTCATATTGTGATGAGCTCTGCTAAACGTCTTAGAAGATGTAAAGACAAAAATGCTTTATGGTATAATTTGGTCTTAAAAAATTTACTTTGGTGTTTGTTAAACTGTTTTTTAGCATCCGTATTGTGTGTACTATCTCCATGCATTTTGGGCTGTATTGGGCACATATTTTGTTGGTTGCTAGGTGCGTAATGTGTGCTTTGCAACTTTCTTTTGGTTATTTGTTTGAACGCAATAATCCTTAACAGGGTGTGTGTTATTGTGCAACTAGCATGTGCCCAGGAGTGTTCTATGACCTGATACTTATAAGGCAAAACTCTGTTTAGTGAGTGAAAAAATGTGGTAGCTGTTTGCTTTTTTACTGCCCGAGCTTTATGCCAGCTTAATAGTCATTCTCCAGTCAGGGTGGCAATGTTCAAGTCGCCTGTTTTTGTTTCAAGAAATTTTTCACAATACTTTATATCTGACTGCTTTGGTGGCAGTATCACTACTAATAAATTAGTACAATGAAGTGTTTGACCAAGTTAATTATACATTGTCATTAAAGAATTCTCAGTTATATATTAGTTGCTCAATACGTTTTCCTTCTCATGGTATGTAAAGAATTAGTATACTGGGACAGGTGTTCCTTGATATACCAACCAGCATCAAGTATTCTGAAACTTTTTATGGTTCTTTATCATTGGTATTCATTTATTTATAAGAAATAGTATTTTTAACTATTGTTTATCCAAACAGACATGGTTTTGTTTCTATATATGTGTGTGTGTGTGTGTGTGTGTGTGTGTGTGTGTGTGTGTGTGTGTGTGTGTGTGTGTGTGTGGTGTTGGGGGATGTATGTAGTATTAATTTGCTGGTCTTGCAAAAATATTTCAGGTTTTTATTCTATATTTGGCCAGCAAACAAGCAGTGTTTGACTATTTGACTTCTTTCTAAACTTGGCCAGAAAACAACAGTGTTTACAGATGCTGGTCCCACACTTTCCCAAACAGTAGTAATTCCATTAGCTGTTCAGGATAACAGCTTCAATCTCTTCTCTTTCAAGTTTCAGGGAAACCTTCCAGACTGCCTTCATTCTTCGTACTTGACATTTAGCTCCCTGAAGACTCTGGCTTCCTCAAGAGGTAGTATCCATGATAATCTTCTAGAGACAGCTTGATAGTTATATGATTCCTGTGGGACGAGGGTCCTGCTTACATAGCATTTAGTGGTTGAATTATGACTTGAAATATAATCAAGTCCTCTGTTGATCAAAAACTGCTCAGCCATCCAACTTACACTCATATGTTGTTGTTGTTGTCTCTTTCGGCTTTTCCTGGTTAGGGGTCGCCACAGCGGACCTCCGGTCCGCTAATGATTGGTAGTTGATTTTTTACGTGCCAAGTTACCATATATATATATATATAGAGAGAGAGAGAGAGAGGGAGACAAGACGGTGTGCATATGCCACTAAAGTTCCTCTTCTACCATCCAGCAGCCATTCTTTCTTAGAAACCTTTGCATGTAAGTATTTTGTCTGGTGTGTCACACATGATTACCATAAATACTGTTCTAAGATAGCATGTTCATTAACTTTTGCTTTTATCTATACTTTAAATAGTTTTGCTTTTCCATAATTCATCACTTCTTATAAAATTGTCATTGTAATTTTAATTTAATTAAGAATAACGCAGTGCTTTGTACTTTTTTTTGTAAAGTTAAATATATTTCTGGTCTGAAATTCTGCTGGAAAGAACTAAAGAGAACATGCACCAGTGCATGGCATACATAAGGAATACTCATGCCTATCTAATCAGTGCCTTTCAGCATGGGATCTCTGTGGTTAACTACAGGAAAGGAAACTTCAGGCTGAGAGATGACACAGTTAAGGTGGAATGTAGCAGATGTTATACCTTACTGTTGCACTGACATCTCCTTAAAGATCTGCTGTTTTGGCAGGTATACTTGGTCACAACTGTACTTTACTCAGCTAAACTCTAACCACTGCTCCATAACTGCTGACGCAAAAAACATCTAACTCTATAAGGTGCAGTGATATCATTAAATTATTACTTACAAAAATAAAATAAAGAAATATACAAAGCAGTAAGCCCTAAATCATTCATTAAACCTCACATAGAAGTCACTAAATGTATTGTATGTTTCCTACACTCAAACCACACACCCACTCAATCAAAATTAATCAAAACACACTATGTAAAGTTGTTCAATCTCGCTGTTTATTCTTTACTGATGGGTTTGGAGCCGATCCCTCAGCTCCGATACGGCCAATTGCAAAGCTCGAGGTCTTCAAATAGCTCGAGGCCAAGTCCCTATCCCATGATGCACCTGTGAATTACCTCAGATCTAGTTTGCCGCTGCAACAGATCGGAGGTTCTGAATTAGCTCGAGCCAGAAAAGAAAATTTTTTATTAAAAATTCTATAAAAGTTTTTGATAGTATAGTTAGCTAGGTTTGTTTATAAAGCTCTTATAGCTTTTAGTGTGTTGTTCCCTTTTACTATTTTTCAGATATTTCTATTTGGCCTCTTTTTGGCGTAGTTAGTTGTAGTTCTTATAGATGTTGTCTGTCTAGCCTTCAAGTTTTTATGTAAGGCTTAGTTCAGTAAACCTGTGTTTATATAGATAAGCTTATTGCCTTTCCTTCTGTCAGCTTGCTGTGCTATTTGTGAACTCTTGTCACATTTCTTAGGTAGTGGTGTGGTCTGTCTAGCCTTTTTGTATTTATAAGGCTTAGTCTTTGTTACTAATTTATAGTGTACTGTACTTATTTAGATAACATTGTTATTTCTCAGCAGCTATCTTGTTAGATAGTCTGCTTTGTGTGACTTCACATGTTGTATGTGTATGTGTGTGTTTTAGCCTGTTTTTATTAAGTCTTACCTGCTATCTGTTCTGTTTGGAGAAAATTTACTATTTTTTTTTGTGTGAAGTAAATATCCCTAACTTTATTATGGTGGATCAAGACAAGCACCCCAAATCTGGGTTCAAAAAGTTGTGTTTATTGTCTAGGGGCTCTGCATTTGCAAGACAATTGTGCCCTTTGTCATTCCTTCTCCTCTAGGGACCTGCAGGAAAGGAAGAGGTAACTAATCAATAGAGGCTTGTTAAAGCCTTCCTTTCAGGAAGCTTAGAGTGACCAGGATGGTTTCAGTCGGTATTCAAAGTCTTCCAAGTCTTCAGACTCAAAAAAATTGAAGAAGTCATTGACTTTGGCTCCACTGCCTTCAGAGCCAGTCCCCTGCCTTGGAACCGGTCTCTGAAGCTCCGAAGAGACCTATTCTCCAGTCGGTACCAACTATGGTAAGATCGTCTCGATCATCTTTCAGCCTGTCGGATCTGGACTTGGATCGTGTGGTACAGAAGCTGTTGTCATCACCGGCATTAGCCAAAATGTTATCGGCTTCGACCCAAATGGCTTTGGAGCCATAAATCATTGCACCAACTATTACTATTCCTCCTCCGAGCCGTGCTGGTCCTTCGGAGCCGGAGGAGGCAGACCTGATGTTAGTGGAACCCTTGGAGCCGACGCCTGCTCCAGTGTATTCGGCTCCATGTACTCTGACTTCCTCGGTGCGAATCGAGGACTCTAGAAGCCGACACTCTCTGGTCGGGACCGGGGAGGAAAGTTGAACTGACTTGTCGGTTCCCACTTTGCCTCTCAGGGCCTCGGCTTGGGTGAGTTCAGCTCCTACCTCTAGCTCGAAGCCTACTGTCCCGGTGCCAGGGTTGTCGATGATTTCCTCGGATCCGTTGGCTCCCTCACATCGGAGCAGAGGTGCTTTCGATGCAGTGAGGAGAGTCATGTCTCCCAGGACATCCTCGACCTCGGGTCTGCCTGCCTCCTCACCAAAAGTGCCTGTCTCTGCTTCTGCATCACACATCCTGACCAAGTGTCCCAGAGCCTCAGGAAGCCCCAATTTGTGGCCCCTGCTCTTCCAAGACCTCTCCAGAGCCCCCACTGATGAGGTTCCCAGGAAGAGATTGTGCAAGAGGAAGCACCTAGACTCCGTGCAAGAGTGTCTCACATCGGATACTGACTTAGATGAGTCAGAAGGGTCCCCACAGTCCCCCTCTGAGGATATCTCATTCGCTGAGATACTTGAGATCCTTAGGCAGAGGGGTGACTGGTAATCCAAAAGCCCTACTGAGGATGAGTCAGTTCTCCTGAAGGTTTCGGGTCTCAGCCCTCCACCTCTTGGGTGACTCCGCCCTTTGATTAGATGTTTCGGCTGGTCTCACGAAGGGCATGGAGTCTCCAGATTCTATGGAGCCTGTCCTCAGGAGGCCTAATAAATTTATTTCAGCCCCAGTTGACAAAACATTTTTAGCTAAAGGTGTTCTGGTTGATGCCATGGTGGTGGCGGCGGCCACCAAGAAGTAAATGTCTGAGACTTCCTCATCTGTCCAGCCTCCTAACAGAGACTTCAGGATTATGGATAGATATGGGAAGCACATGTTCAGTTCAGCGACCTTTGCTCTCCGTTTGCTGAACTACTTAACCCATTTTCCTAGGTTGCAAAGAGATCTCCCTTTGATGGCTCATCCCTTTTCGGGCCTAAAGTGAAGGAAACCTTAACCAGGTGTGAACAGGACGGAAAGACTCTGTCTGCCGTCAGAGTCTGTTTTTCCACCCCTACCCGACCATACCCCAAAGGTCAAAGGGGAGGAAAAATGTGGTTCCGAAAAGCCTGAAGAGCCATTCAGGACACATGTGGTGAACCCCCCTCCAGTAGCAGAGGAGGGGTAATAATGGAAGACACCACCCTCGTGGCAGAGGGGGGTCACAAAACACCAGGGTGACAGAGATAACTTCTCTGGGACACCCTACCAGCACTCCTGAGAGGAGGCCCGACTGTTCTGCTCTGGAGGCAGTCTGGGGTCACTTATCTTTGTACCCAGACGCCTGGCTCAATATAACAAAAGACAGCTGGGTACAAAGGATCATATCCAGAGGATACTTCATACCATTCGCCACACCCTCTCCAATCATAAGACGAATCCCGGATGTTCTACCCAGTTACAGGGATCAAGCAGTAGTAGAGGTCCAAATGTTGCTAAGAAAAAGAGTCATCCAACCAGTCCCAGCAAACCAGACAGGATCCAGAACTTACTCAAGATTCTTTTTGGTTCCAAAGAAGATGGGGGACTGGAGACCCATACTGGACCTCAGCACGATGAATCAATACGTAAAGAAAGAGAAGTTTCGGATGGTCATGCTTCAGTCTATACTTCCCTTCTTAGGGAAAGACAATTGGATGTGCTCGATAGATCTCAAAGATGCGTATTACCACATAAAAATTGCCAGACCATCCAGGGATCATCTGCGCTTCCGGCTGGGAGCCAATCAATATCAGTTTCGAGCCCTGCCCTTTGGTCTCACTACAGCCCCCAGAGTGTTCATCAAATGCATGGCAGTGGTCACGGCTCACCTGAGGCGTCTAGGATTCCAGGTGTTTCTGTCCCTAGACGACTGGCTCCTTACCGCCACCACCAGGCATCAACTCATTCAAACCAGGGAGTCCACTCTGTCACTCTGCAATCATCTGGGCATTACAATCAACTCAGAAAAATCTGCCTTGTCGCCATCGCAGCATATCGTTTTTATAGGGGCAGAATTGGACACCACTACAACCACTCTGAGACTTCCAATAGAAAGAGTCTGTCTTCTTCGTCAACATGTCAGCATCCTGATATCAAAGGACAAAGCACCAGCATCGGAAGTTCTGAAAGTATCAGGCATGATGGCAGCAGCAATTCTAGCCATACCACTTGCTCGTATGCACATGAGAATACTTCACTGGCTATTGTTCACTCAACGGTCTTACCAAGAGCTTCCCATGAATCACACCATAATGATCACAAATTCTTGCGAGAAGGACCTTCAGTGGTAGTTGACCTCACTTCATGTCACGATAGGACGCCCATTTGTGCTACCACCATGGACGCTTCCCTGATGGGGGGGGGGGGGGGGGGGCATTTTCAGGGAAAGACTGCCCAAGGCACATGGACTGATCAAGAGACACATCTGCATATCAGTTTCCTGGAGATGAGAGCAGTACTTTTGGCGTTGCAGTACTTTCAGGACTCTCTCCCTCTGGGTACGATTGCGATTCAGACAGACAACATGTCGGTGGTCTTGTACTTGAACAAACAAGGAGGAACCAGGTCTTACCCCCTTTGTCGAGAGGCTCTCAGAATTTGGCAGTGAGCTGTTTCCACCCAGTGCTTTCTGTTGGCAACGCACATCTCGGGGAGATCCAACGTGATAGCAGACAAACTGAGCAGGGCAATCTGGTTGCCCTACTAGTGGTCCCTCAAGAAAGAAATTGGTGACAAGATATTCCGCAGGTGGGGCCAGCCTTTCTGCAACCTTTTTGCCAGTCACATAAACATGAAATGCAGCAGCTACTTTGCCCTCATTCTCCCTCTGGGAGAAGCCCCAAGGGACGCACTTGTGCACGATTGGCCTCCGGGTCTCCTCTATGCATTTCCACCAATCCCGTTGATACCCAAGGTTCTACAGAAATCAAAATCCCTGGGAAGGACCGTCATTCTTATTGCCCCTTATTGGCCTTGTCAGATTTGGTTCCCCTTCCTTCGACCTCATCTTTTGGAGGATCTTTGGATCCTGGACCCAGTTCCAGACCTTCTGACACACCCGTCGGGGGACCTTCATCCTTCTCTGCAGTCCCTGAAGCTGACAGCTTGACTGCTCCAGTTCCCATCATAGCCAGGTTCCATAACCTTTCCAATGAGGCAAAACAGATCCTTTTGTCCTCTCACAACTCTTGTACCAGAAAGCTGTATCTTAGCAAATGGAAGAAATTTTCTATATGGGCCTCAAAAAATAATATTGATCCTTACCAAGCCCCTATGGCTTCTATTTTACAATTCTTGACTATGATTTTCAGTGAAGGAGCTGCAGCAGCAGCAGTTCGGGTACAATTGGCTGCTATTTCTAATTTTCATCTTGATTTGAAGGTTTGAGTATCATGTCTCACAAGTTATCCAAAGCATTTCCCAAAGGGGCTTTTCATATGAGACCTCCTGTGAAATCTCCCTATTCTCCATGGAATCTAAATGTTATGCTTTCACGTATAATTCTCCTGCCATTTGAGCCAGCTTCATCTTGTGATCTCAAATTTTTGTCTTGGAAGACCATCTTTCTGGTAGCTATTACTTCTGACCGCAGAGTGTCAGAGCTTCAGGCTTTATACATCAAGCCTCCCTATTTGATATTTCACCCTGACAGAGTATCACTTAGAACAAATCCCTCATTCTTGCCCAAAGTTTGCACTGAAACCAATCTCAACCAAGTTATTGATTTGCCAGTTTTTTTCCCCAATCAGTCTAACAATTTAGAGTATATGCTGCACAAACTAGAAGTTCACAGACAGCTCAGATTCTCTTTGGATAGAACAAAAGATTTTAGGAAATCAGACCAGCTTTTTGTTTCATTTTCAGATTCCGGGAAAGGGAGACCAGTGGCTAAAACTACTCTGTCTAAATGGTTATCTGATTGTATCACCTTTGCCTATTCAGCTGCCAATATAGCTTTGCAACGCAAGATTAAAGCTCACTCAACCAGAGCAGTTTCTGTATCATCTACCTTTTCTGCCAGACTTCCTGTTGATAATATTTGTGCAGCAGCCACTTGGTCAAAACCTCATACTTTTATCACTCATTACAAAGTTGACAAGGCCTCCAGGGACAGGGCCTCCTTTGGATCCACGGTCCTGAGAAATATACTCCCGTGAGCCACCCTAGATTGATGGTGCTTGGGACACTACCCATCAGTAAAGAATGAACGGCGAGATTGAACAACTTCACATAAAGAAGTTATGTACTCACCATAACGTTCGATGTGAGTTGTTCATCTCGCCTTCATTCTTACGTCCCTCCCTCCTAACCCTTCCTGGGCTGATAGATGACCGAGATGCTGGTTCCATCCTGGTTACTCAAACCTTCTCTTCCTTTTCTGTAGGAATGTAAGAATGACATATGGTATTAGTATACACAGCAAACAAGATCTGAAGCCTTGAGCTATTTGAAGACCTCGAGCTTTGCAATTGGCCATATCGGCTCAGAACCCAACAGTAAAGAATGAAGTCGAGATGAACAACCCACATGGAATGTTATGGTAAGTCCATAACTTATTTTTATGTTACTTAGCACACCACTCATTCATACACAAAGCCACCTAAATTAATCAGAATCGTGGTCTACAAAGTCAGCTAGTCAAAAGAAAATGGAAACTCCACAATTTCCACAAAGTTGTACATGACTGGCAGATCATTACACAGCAAAAACTCTAAAACGAGCATGAGTGTGTGGTGATTAACCATGCATAGTGTAACTAAGTGTGTGTATGCTTTCACACACACACACACACACACACACACACATATATATATATATATATATATATATATATATATATATATATATATGTGTAATATATTACATGTGCATGTGTGTGTTTGTGAACCTGATGAATGAGCAATTGCAGCAGAACTCATTGTAGCCACAACTTGTAGGAATGAGAATTTATTCATTTTTTTTTTTAATTAGATGTGATGAGTTTAGACTGAGTTTTTCATAAGGAAGTTATATATGGAATCCTAATGTGTGATTATGGCAAAACCCATCACAGCCATAGCTCACAGCAACAGTGAGTTTATTGGTGTGTGTGTGTGTGTGTGTGTGTGTGTGTGTGTGTGTGTGTGTGTGTGTGTGTGTGTGTGTGTTTTTGTTTACTTTTTTTTGTGGGTGGGTGCTATAATTTTAGACTCTGTGTTTCATTAGGAAGCTATATATGAAAACCTAATGAATGATTGTGGTAGAATCCATCACGGCCGCAACTCAGATTACTGACTTTACTGGTGTGTGTGTGTGTTTTCCACTTTGCCTTATATTATGTGAGCTGGTGTATGTTAATACAATTTAGGCCAGCTGTGAGAATGCAGTCCCCATTATGCCCACAGAAGAATTTTGTGGGCAGAAAATGTATACTTTTGAAGTCATTGAGTAGTGATGACTTGTGTTTCATTAAGAAGTGTCTCACACACACACACACACACACACACACACACACACACACACACACACACACACACACACACACACACACACACACACACACACACACACACACACACTATATTTTATTTCTCAAACATGCATGGTCAGTACAGCTGTCAGACAATGACATCTCAGGGGGCATAATTTAAACCCCTGCTGAGGTTCAGTGCAGGTGTTAGTGCAAAACTATTCAGGTGGCATCCTTTTTTACCCTTGTTAGAGTTAACACTAAAAGCACTGAGAAACAGAAGTGTATTCCTAGCGTATCTGTTTTAAAAATTATCTATAGCTGTCTAAATTAACATTGAATAGTCTTTTTCCAGTCCATAGTTCATTTTCAGCATCAGACCCTTTTTTGATGACCTGTGCTAATCTGTCTATACCTAATTATTACTTCATCCATAGTTCTTCCTTACTGGAAAGATTCTAAGAAGGACATTTTCTTATCCATCTTTATTTCAGTTCAAAAACCTGCTGTGCAGACATCTTTATACTAATGCTTGGTTAGTCTGCATGTTTTCTCTTTGCTATTCTTTACAGTTCTCATAGTTTAGTAGGCCAGCTTTTTGATAAGTTCTCATAATGTTTGATTTGTTCATAAGTGTATAAGCCATATCACAAAGCTATGGACCATAGGATGCATGCTGAGATACTAGAGTGCAAGTTTTGTCTTTCTGAGCTGGATCGTGCTACATTTAGCAACAGGCATAAGTTTATATCTTAAGAGCTTCATTTCCCCTTAAGCCATGGATGCCAGCTAAAAATGCTAGGAACTATCATTGGAATATAAAGTGTCTGTAAAGCAAGCAAATTTAAAACAGTGACTAAGCATGCAGTAATGACCACCTTTTCACTGAGTTGTTATTCGTTCTCATAGAAAGAGCTTATCTGGAGCAACAATAGTTATGATCACCTCCAAAGTGAACATTTTAATGTTGTGAGAACTTTGAAGTCTGAATTTTGATATATTGTGGCTAGACATATCAGAACTGGTATGGTCATGGAGAGTACAAGCTGGAAATTGGTCTTTACAGTTGGCTTTGTTGTTAACAGTACTAAGCATAACTGTGATGATCTTAATGTTTGTCTCTTATCAATGATTCTCATATACACTGTTCAGATACTAAACAAAATAATTATATGATTTTTGGTATCTTATAGGTGCAAGATGGCAACTGGCACAAGACACAATTCCTTTTTCACACTCAGGATAGCAATCATCTTCCAGTTGTTGAGATTCATCAGCTTCCTCATCTCAGTTCAGGGCAACAATACCATTTAGAAGTTGGTCATGTTTGCTTTCTTTGATACACCATCTTTGTTGGGACTCCTTCAAAATACTGAAGCAGTGATAGAGTTGACTGTTGGAAGATATCCTTAACAAAAAATTATCATCCTCTTGTTGGAGAACCACTGAAGAAACTGTAAAACATGGTATTACAGGTCACTTAAGACTTCTCAGGAAGAACTCCGCAAATCTTGAAAGGAGAACCAGCATTGAAAGAAAACTAACAACTGAGTGGTGCTAATTATTATTTAATTAAACCTCTATGAATCATTATTCTTTTCCTGTAGCTTCTTGGAATTAACTGAAATATGCCTGCATTTGGAATCTTTCAAGATTCCTGAAGGTATCTTGCCATACAGCACTATACAACAGGCCTTAAGAAAGCTGGAGAAACCCAGGGAGCATTTGTTTTTAATGTTCCCTAATGTGCAATAGCTGTTGTGTGAGTGTGTAATATACATCAGTGCATTATTCCTATGTACTAAACAGGTCTACAGTCTAGCAGGATATACGCATCTTAACAGACGGCACTCTACCTCTTCCAAACATGGCCTGTCTTCCACCGGTTCATTCAATAACAAGTGCAGTAGTGCTAGCAGTTTTTAATAATGAAAATTTATGAGAGATTTTTTTATTGTATGTACTGGTTACATCAAGATATATTCTGTTGTAAAAGTACTAATTTTAAATAATTTGGTCACTTATTTCATTACATACATTATTTATATGAATTGTTTCATTGTTAAAATACTTTGGTTTATTTTTGTTAAAGTGTTACAGAGACAGCCAGACATATATGGTGCTCATAGACAAAAGTTATTTGTTATTGTAAGGATTGTTGTAAAACAACGGCATTATTTGTTTTTTTGTCTTTTTTTTCTTTTGTTTTTGGTTTCTGGATCATAGCTTACTCTTTCTTTATTGATATTAAACACTCTGTGACATCGAAGTAGATGTTGCATGTGTATGTTTTGTAACTTTTATTCCCATTTTAATACATTGTGTCCTTTGCATTGCTGCCAGTATGTTATTTGTTCTTCTATGTCCTTATTAGCTAGTAGACATATTCCCAGAGTTAATGAATATTCTGTTTACCTTGTGTTGATAAATTAATTACTAAAGTAGGCTATTGCCATTTAAGTTATATGCTTTTGGAGACTTATTCAGAGAGCAATGATGTGGCTGGAACACAGATGAGTTGTCATATTTGTGCACACACACAGCACGAATGCCCGTGCATGCACACACACACACACACACACACACACATGCACACACACACACTCTGAATTTGAAGCCTTAAAGGCTTGTTAAAAGTTTTTGTAGCCAGAACATTGGTGCTTTGAAGTCCTGTGTGCTGCTTTGAGAAGCACTAGTGAGCATTTTGTTAAATCCATGGGGATGATGAAACTGCCTTATTTCAACTCACTGGGGATGAAACCCAATAAAAAAATATGCTTTTTTTGCAGGTAAATAAGCCCCATACTGTCCTGTATAGGGGACTTTACCCACAAAATCCATAACTTTCATATACTGGCTCTGTGATCTTGTTAAAAGCTTCTGCAGCCAGAACATTTGGAGCTTTGAAGTCCTGTGTGCTCCTTTGAGAAGCAGACACAAGTGCTCATTTTGTTAAACCCATGGGGTTAATGAAACTGTCTGATTTCAACTCATTGGGAATGAAACCCAATTAAAAAAAAAATAAAAGTATGCATTTTTTGCACGGGAACAAGCCCTATGCTATCCTATATAGGGGACTTTACCCACAACCCCCCCTTACTTACATATACTGGCTGTGTGATCGCACAGTCATGGGGAAAAACACCAGAGTGAATCAATTCTGATATCATACTGGTAGTGATTTTCTGCAGTAAGGTCTGCTTGCCAAGTTTCAAGTCAATGAGTTAAAATTATGACGTGAAACAGGTCATTGAGTGGTCAGTTTGGCTAGCCAGGCTTACAGTCATTATGTCATTATACCAATAAGTGCAAAGGATAAGGGCAGAGTAAACATGATTCTTGTAATATTTATAACTGGTAGCAGCATAAAAAAATAGGAGCGCAAACTGAATATGTACTAAAATACTCTGAGACATAATAATTTATAGCAAAAAAAAATGTTGCAGAATGACAGGTAAGGTGTTAAGGTGCAAACAAAGCAACATGTATTATGAAAGAAGCCATCACCGTTTGTTAATACCATGAGTGAAGTTGGCATTTTTTATTTGCTGCTACATATAGCTCAACTGTGCCACTACTCTGCCAATTGCCTTTTTCTAGGTCAGTAGCTGTCTTCGCAGTACAGTTACAAAACTGTAGGTGAATATTTAAGTATCCAATATTTCAGTATTAAACATGTTTACAAAAATGCATGCATAATAAATCAAAGTTAAAATATTTTTTTAAAACAGCTTTTTAGTGCTGCGTTTTCAAAGTCTCATCTGTTGGTATGGTGTCTGGACACTGCAACACAAGTCATGACAAAAAGAACCACCTGTCAACTTCAGAGACCAAAATTACAGGCATAAAATAAAGATGCCAAACTTATATTCAGTGCTACAAATATTTATTATATGTAGACATATTGTGCACCAATCAATTTTCTGATGAGCACAAGCATTTTGCATTTTCTATTGTTTCATCTGAGTAAAATGAACCCTCCAAGACTTTATTACCAAATTGTCCTAATTTATATTATTAATCCTGCAAAATGCATGCTGCTTATTGAGTGTTTACAGTTTAGATGCATTTT
This sequence comes from Protopterus annectens, assembly GCF_019279795.1. Taxonomy (NCBI): domain Eukaryota; kingdom Metazoa; phylum Chordata; order Ceratodontiformes; family Protopteridae; genus Protopterus; species Protopterus annectens. The sequence goes on along the minus strand of NC_056744.1, from coordinate 1,388,056,457 downwards.
ATATATATATATATATATATATATATATATATATATATATATATATATATATATATATTTTTTTTTTCATTTTTGTTTCATAGATCCAGACTTCAGGGTTGTTAGTTATGTCTTATGTTCAGCACTAGAGTTGCAGTTGCTTTATAGTAATTCTGACAGACAAAATCATTACTTTCATCTATCTATCTATATATATATATATATATATATATATATATATATATATATATATAGATAGATAGATAGGGTTCCTATTATTTCCTTGAAGAGGCGTTTTATCAAAGGCTCTTCATCGAACTTGAAACCGCAAAATTTGAAAACAACGAACGTCCACATAAGCAATTTCTTTCCTTGGGAAAGAAATCACTTGGGCATCCTCGTCAGTTTGCCATTTTCCCAGCTGTAGTGCAATCTCAAGTTGGTATATTTAGTTAGGGGGGCAGCCCCCACGTTGGGGGGAGTGGGGATTGAAGCCCCCCTCTTTTCTAGTGTTTGTGGTTATTTTTTGGGGTTTGTATGGCAAGTGATTTCTTTCCAAGGGAAAGAAATCGCTTATGTGGTGGTTTGATATTTTGAAAGTTTGCGGTAATAATAATATAGACCCAATATATATATATATATATATATATATATATATATATATATATATATATTTGTAATAAACTAGCTCCAGCTGTATGTAAAATGTAAAAGCTTCTCAGAGGGTCCTCAAATGGGCATCTGGTATGGTAAAACATTATTTAAATCAAAGCCCATTGCTTCTGGATTCCTATCCCTAATTCTCTACTAAGTAAATATTTGGTAATAATGTCTAGTCTGTAGAAATCCATGACCATAGGAAGAACAGAGGCCTCATCTAGATTATTTACTGTGCAACTTATATTAGTCATAAATAAGTCTTGAAGTCACTTGATGGCCTGCTGGAATCCCTTCTTTACTCTTAGCTATTTGTTTAACATAATGATGATAATAATAATTGTACATTGTAAAATTGTAATTGTATAAAAGATGATATTCTAGTGCTTTGGAATCTCCGCTCCAATATGCACCCTGCTGTTCTTGTCATCCTCTCAGCCTTCTGAATGCCAATATAAATTGTGTCTTAATTACTTTGTAGCTTAGTACCTTCATTCCCAGTATGTCTGCATAAACGAAGTGAGCAATCTCCCCCGTGTTTTCATAGTTGCCTAAAACATGAATACTTTTCTTCCTTGTTATTAATTTGATTTCATATTATCAATATTTTGCACATGCCGGTACACATTCCATCCCAGATTTGGAGTCCATGACCATCCCATGCTTTCCTTTAGCAATTTTACCTAAACAGTCACTAGTTTTTGGCAGGTGCTGGGAAAAGGTGGCATGGAAGACTATAGAGGGCTCAGAGACACTGTCGGTCGTAAACAGACGTGTTGGGAAACAAACAAAAAAAATTAACAAAAGGTCTGTACTAGTCATTGACATAATTTTGGAGGAGGTAAAATGCATTGTCTTGTTATTTGCAATGGTGGTGAGATGCAGTAGGCCTGTAAGAGAAAAAAAAAAACATTAGTGCTGGTGGCTTCCACTGTGACTCGTCAAGGAGCAACTTGGTGAGAAACAATCTCAACAAATAACTGATCAGGAATGCAACTCAATGAAAAAAATAACTTTAAACATTTTTGCTGGGAGGACAAGCCTTCATGCACCCCCATGAAAACAGCAAGCACCCCACTCCCAAAACCTATGTGTACCAGCAGCAAGCCCCCCTACTCCCCAATCTTTTATATACCAATTCCTTAGGCACATAAACATGAAGAAGGAAGGAATTTCCCAAAAGAATGGAATCACTGCCTTTGCACACTTAGGAGCCACACTGGCAGTGATTTCCTAATGAAAACATTGATTGGTGATTTCAACTTCCCAGAGCAGTGCTCAGTAAGTTGAATTCTCTTCTGTTTTGTGCTCCTTGAGTAGTAGAGAAGCCATCTTAGTGCCTTATCCATGCAAGAGCACACTGACCCACCATCAAGAAGTGATACACAGCGTCTGCATGAGATCATTACATCACTTGTATAAGTAAGCATAATAGTTGGCAATCTATGGCCATAAAGATGGCACTCTCAAGATCACTAGTGACATATTCTGCTGAAAATAGCATCCTTTAAACATCAGGAACCAAAAGTGCAGAATGACATACCATCCAGAAGAATAAAGAAATTAGATGTAGATGGTTTTACATAATTTTTTCATATATCAAGTCATGCAGATCCCATTTGAAGCATACAGCCTGCTCCCAAACTTGATGTGCTGCATGAGAGACGTACTTCTGGTATCTGCTTTGATAAATGGCTGTGTTTTGTCTAACCAGAAGGTTTGTAAGTTGGTTCTGTACAGGTCAGTTAAAATTTGTGTTTTTTTATCTCAACACTCCAGCCTAATATATCAATTTTTTTATATTATACAGTTTTTTGTTTAATCCAGAGTATGGACATATTATTCACTACAGAATATAACACTCCCCATGAGTCACATTTCAAATAGTCAAGTATCCAAACTGAACAAAGAATTATGTGAACTAGTCTTTTTCAACTGTGGGGTATAAGGCATAAAAAATCCATATGAGGATCACAAGTCCATGTTGTGTTATTGCTACTCTTTTGAATAGAATGGAATGTAAAAATATTCCTGGGTGTTTATTTTAAATGGTGCTTAACATGGTCCATACTAGCTAGAAGGCAAAATTAGACTTGAGTTGATGAGAACATTAATTCAGTGTTTTTCCCTCAAACATGTTTGCAGTCTACTTCATTTTGCATGTCAAAGAAAAGCAGTGCTGTAATGGGTAAAGCTGTATAACTGGCCTGTTGCTTTTGCTTTAACTATACATTGCTATTAAGATTAATGCAGTTTCTTGTTACTTTACAGATTCAGTATTTAATTGATTTATTTATCTGAAAATGGTCATATATTATTTCCATATTCACTGTCTGATGTTTTTTTAACTGAGTAAGGGTAGGCTTGGAATGTAAGATCCAGTGATTAATAACTGAAGTGGGTTTTTTAACTATACTTTTTGTGAAAGAGTTTTTAATGTTTTTTTTTTTTTCATTACTGCTGTACAGCATTTCATACCTGCAAAAACAGTATGTATACCCTTGTTAAGAAATTTCAGACAGTACAAGTGGATGCTTTTATATTGTGTCTCATGTGTTTTATTTGCTTGGCTGTGTTACTGCTGGAAACTAGAAGATAGCTCACTGGGGAGTTTCCATCTGTCAGAAAATAAATTTACATCTTGCCAACAACTGTACAAGTATTACTGTCTTAATGTGTCTGAGTGCCGATTTTATACTATGTAGCAAACCTGCCAAGTTTAGTTTTAGACCTGAAGTCTGGTTTGCAAAAACAGAACCCTATTAGTAGTACTTCCTGGCCCAACATTAGATTCTTGAGTTGCTTTGTGTTGTATTCACTTGACAATGTTGTGCTCATAGTTATGTCCGAGTCTAAAAACTTTGTGATGTGCTTCAAATCTAAACTGATGCATAAAACCTCATAGTAATATTCCAACAAAAAAGCTGTGCTAACTTGAAGCTATATTGCTGAATGTTAAGGTCCACATGTGACTACTTTTATGGCCACATGTCATGCATTAATCCATTGGTAATGTCAGATGTGTGGACTTCTAGGTTGTTGCCATCATGTATATTCATGAAATTAGTTTCCTTATTTTATTCCATCCCACACTACATCTGACCTCAAGCTACCATTGCTTTATCTACACCATTAATGATTCACTTGTTCTCCCATGTAATATCCCTTTTGTATGATAGGCAAAATGTAGAATACAAGAGTGCCAAGGCAGTCAAAACTGCTGACACCCGACTTCTTTTTGATGTTCATCGTCACCATTACCTCAGTGGTATTTTGGGTTGTTTGCCAAGGTAACCCAAAATACAAAAGTTCAGACTATCCTTCTTCTCTCTTCCTGTGACAGCTGATTGGTTGAGTTTATCCCTAGAGAGAACACTACAGCTGTGAGTAGAGAAAGAGAAAGTATTCAGTCTTTTTCTGCCATCCAAAGAAGAAAGTTGTGTGACTCTTCACAGAATCCAGTGCTGATTTCTCCAGCTTACTGCTCAGATAAGCCACATTTCAGGACCCCTTTCCTCTCATTTTATTATTAGATTTATATCCTCTTTCTATTTGTATGCTTATTTAAAAATATATTATTAATATATTATTTTTGTCTGTGTTTACAGTAATTAATGTGGGAATTTCTGATTGTAGCAGTGTCTGTTTATCTGGCTTCTGTCTTTGACAAATGTTTGTTTTTACTCTTTCTGAGGAAACTTTCAATATTTCTCTCAGAAGTTCAATGTATATATATAACTCTGGTCTCTGTGTTTTTAACATCAGATCACAGTTTTATCACAAATGAAGTTATTTGAATGTTCTGTGGAGGATTTACTTTCTCTGACAAGAAAATATAGTTTCAATTGCTATTAAATGTTATTTTATGTCAGCTTAATATGGTTAAAGTGTGAGAACCTAATTTTCTAACACCAGTTTGGCACATTTGATGTTTTGGCGTTTAGACTTTGTATACTGGAAATTCTTTAACTTTTGTAAGTTATAAGAGAATTCTGAACACATTTCATACTGCTTCCTTGTAATAATATCAGTTTGGTATAGTTTAGTTGTGTGGGGACATACTTATTGCAAGAAACTTTTAAGTGGTTATTGTGATATATTATTTATTACTGTCATTTTTTTTTATTCTGGCTATTGTTCTCTCCCCTCACTTGATGAATCTGGATTCTGGCACCTCCCTCCACATGCAAGTCCAGTTGTACCTAAAAAGAAAAACAAAATAAAAATATGCCTAAGCTTAAGGTTAGTGATTTTGTTGGGGTCCACTGTTCAGACTGAAGATGACTAACCTTCTACGCCATCTCCCTGTAGTGTAGCTTTGACAGCCAGTATGGAACAGGAGTTAGACATATCCTCTGAGGCTGTTTCAGTACCTGGTGCAGGTATGGGAGAACAAAACCCTTTAGGTCCAGGAGTAGTCTGGGGTAAGTGACCCCTTGCTAGATATAATAATCTGTCCCCAGATATTTTATCTAGTATTAAAGTTCACAAGAAAAAGAAAAAGACACTTCATCATATAGCTGGTAATCAGATTATAGCCTTTAAATAAGGCTGATGTGGTTTCCTTGGCTGAGTGTTTCTCTAATTTGGCTAATTCTAATGGTTGAGTTGCTATACATATCTGTAGCACTAGTTTGGCTAGAGTCCTTTCTGTTGTTTCACAGAATCAAAGGAATTTGAAGAGGATTTATATGTTTATTTACTTACTTATATTTGTTTACTAGGATAGTCCACTGGGTCAAAGAGCCCATTTTCAGTGAAGGGCCAAGGAGAAAAGCTCCACAGGTAACAAGAAACAGAAAATATATGATAGATAAAATAACAAGAGCATAACATAAAGCAAATACATTTGGCATGAGTATATTAGTGTACTGACAGCATAAAGTAGCAAGGCATTACACCTTGTATTAAGTTTATTACATGTACAATATGAGAATCTAAGTTAGGTAGAGGCTGATTGTGATTTGAGGGAAGAAGAAAAGGTTCAGATACAGTTCCAGTTGGAAAACAGAAAGTTTTTAAGGAAGTTTTGAAAGTGTCAGGATTTTTTTGTATTTCTAATTGTCAAAGGTAGGGCCAGTGGTGGCTGGTGACTTCAAGTTAAAGGAGGGTTGCAGGAGACTGTGGAATGGGTGGGGCCAATGGGACGGGGTGTGGCCAATTAGAAAGGGATGGAGCTATGCTCAAAACCACAACAACTGGAACTTTAATTGAATACGCTGCCCTGGGTGCCAAACAGTCATTACGAGAGTCCAATCAAGACAAAATGAAGTGTAGAAGAAAAAAATATTTCAATGCATTGGCCACATGACAACTTACTTAATATCCAGATGGAAACAGGTTGTGAGGCATGAAAAAATAAATTACTTTTTAAATACATTACTGGAATGCCAGTCAAAATCAAGTATAAAAAAACAAGCGGCACTCAACTCAAACCACTACTCCTTGCACTGCAGTTGTAATTATAATTTATATTCAGCTTTATAAAATTACCAAGTAGCATGCTGAAAGTAGCAATCTCTGTGATACCCCCACTTGTAAAAATGTTTCTTATCCAAAAAAGACCTGCTGCCTGACACAACTATCTACTTGTTTCATGGGGAAGACATAATCAAAGTAAAAAATGAACAGCAAACAAGAAACAAGTTCAAGAAAAATTGCTTAAAGGATTCCTGCACAAGTTATGGACCACAAATGATAGTTTGGCATTCTGTTTAGTTTACGGGTAAGCCTGCAAAGATGATTTCAAGTCTCCAACAAAAGATGACTGCAAGTCTCCAATAAATGTAATGAGCTTCTGAAAATACTGTAATCCTGTCATTTTATTACAAATACTGTCATATGCATTTCACTACCCAAGGCTTATACATTATCTAGTTATGTAAATATTCTCTACATGGCAACAACGAAAAGGCTTTCAGTGCTGCTAATTCTTTAACAGTATGCTTATTAAAGCTTACTTACATCTTACAATGTCCGACAAGCTTACCTGATGGTCATTAAATCATTGCTACTTAAACAGAGCAACAGGGCACTGTGACAGCATGCATTTCCTGAATAATAAGAAGCATAAATCACCAGTATAAAAATATGACAGAAAACCAGAACATTCTGCAAAATCAAAGGCACATGAAAAGCCACGTTTGTACTTGTGGTCTACCTTGGATGGGGGAATACTCTGCACACTTACACTGCATAACTGCTCCTTGCCTTCCTTGGACACATCCAGAGCCACTACAATGGGGAGTGGGGTGCAACATGTATGTCACAATTTGAAATGTCTCTGGCTGACAGTGATGGCTCTGACACTCATACTTCTCAACTTCAGAGCAAGAAATCTGGGCAAAGCCATACAAAGAACTAGAAGTGGGACACGGGCCCAAAAATAAGGACAATTTTTAAATATTGCTCGTATTAACTTAGATAATAGAACAGTAGTAGGTCTTGCATTAGTACCTGCGGTGGTGGTGCTGCGGTAGCGTTGTCGCCTCACAGTAGGATGCTGTCCGGTTCGATTTTCAGCTAGAGCGTCTTCTGTGTGGAGACATGGGTGAATGGGCGTACCTTCGTTGAAGGTTGTGCGTCAGGGCTGGTAACTTGGCACGTAAAAATCAACCACCAATCATTAGCGGACCGGAGTTCTGCTATGGCGACCCCTAACTGGGAAAAGCTAAAAGACACAAGTAGGTCTTGTATTAGTACGAATTTTCTGAAGGGTATGAAATCTGAAACTCAAATGTCTGCCATTATTTTCTAACTTCAGTCTTTAATGACTTGCCACTAATTTGCCAGAAAACCACAATTCTATGAAAAACAGACCAAAAATGTGATGCAAAAATATAAAGTTGCCACACAATACAGCTGGGAACCTGTCAAAAAAGGGACACCTTTTTAATATTAACACTGTTAACTTGAGCAGCTAACAAAATAAGAGCATCTACATGCATTTCTGAAATAAAAGTAATCTATAACTCTGATCATTACAGTTATATATAGTTGTAAACCCTCCACATTTTCTTTCAAAATTGCCATTTTGAGGAGGGATTATTAGGGGAGAGCAACATTTTGAGCCAAAATTGGGGACAATTGAGAGGTTTGGATATTCCTAATTCTACAAAGCGATTTGAACGTACCTCTCAACCTCTTAATGCAGAAAATTTGGACAAGGCCAAATATATTGGGGGAACATACAAACACTACTAAAAATTGCTCTTGTATAAACTTAAGGCAGTTGATAGAATAACAGGTCTTGCATTAGCATGCATTTTTCTGAAGGTTATGATGTCTGAAACTCAATGTCATTTAGTGACTTCATTCCTAAATGATTTGCTAGAAAACCACAAATTTTATGAGGAACAAACCAAAAATAAGAAGCAAATATATATTCATTCTGCAAAAATATGGACAACTGAGAGGTATAGTTCAACCAGGGTTGTCTGAGTTTGCTACCCTCCCCCCCCCTCACAAAATCATGGTCGAATGGAGCCTCCCCCCTGCAGCCATTTCAATGTCCCATTCCTTGGTTATTTTGCACCATTTACCATAAACACTGTAATGTGCATACTGCTTTACTTTTGCGATGATTTAGATTTCATTTGAAAGTTTTATTTTGCATTTTACAACACAAACCCTAATAGCTATCTGTTAAACAAAGCAATGCAGTCTCACAATGAAAATAGGCTTAGCATTAAAACTTCTCTGCCCTTGAAACTCACATGCATTGAAACAGCATTGAAACCCACATTGAAAGAAAATACATTTTGCCAGTGGCAGATAAAGATTAACTCTGGGCTGTTTTCAAAATCATAGGCCTCTTGAACATGAAACATACACATGCTCTTTGATACACCTTCCTGACTGTATTACATTATATTCCTTGTACAATACAGTACAGTTGTTAGAGGGCATTTTAAATTTGTTGTTTTGAACACTTTTCCAGTAAACAATGAAACAAAATGCATGCACCAATGACAAAACTGCCCAATTCAGAACATTTCCATCATAAAAAGTCTACTCAAACTTCTATAGTCCACCAGTATCAGTAAATATGCACAATTTCTGAAGTAGTAAAATCCACATTAAAGAAATCTGTAACTAATAAAGAGGTTGCTGCTAGCAAACAACTTTATATGTCATTGTTTCATCTACAAAAAGTGCCTGTTGCCCATGAAGAATAAATTGCCTATGTTGCTTTCATTAAAAAAATGATAAACTAGTAATACCGCAATAGGGAATGGATAGCAAACTGATAACAGGTTCATAGTTACTAGGTTTCTTTGCCAAAAAGGACTGCATTATCCACCCCCTTTACAACACAGTACAGTATCAGCAATGTATCTACCTACTGTGGGAGTAGAACCCACAGCCTTCTGCATCACAAGCAAGTACACTACCTGCTGTACTGTTAACAATGCAAGCAGACTTACCATAAGCAGCACTAAACTTTTGTTCCCCTGCAGCTCTCAGCTCCTTGTAAAATCTACTCGACACTTGGCTATATCTCTGAACTTTGCAGCACAAGAAATCTGGAAAAAGCCAAAATGTATTGGGGGGGGGGGCAAAAGGCCAAAAAACAGGGACACATTTTAAACATTGCTTGTATAATGTTGGAAAGTTGCTAGAATAAAATGCCGTGTTACTACCATACATTTCACTGCCACATCTTGAACCCAGGGGACCCTGTGCAAAACAGTCAGAGAAACATACCAGTATGCCAAATTAGCTGAAACAGAGGAAAAGAAACTTAAATGGCTACCATTTAGTGAATTCAGTTCTCACCATAGCTGTCAACCTCTTAGCAAAAAACACATGAAAAAAGCCAAGGAATACAGCTGCCAAACATATTCAGTGAATTAAGTTCTCACCATAGCTCTCAACCTTAGCACAAAATACCTGGATGAGGCCAATAATGGGGTAATACAGTCCCAAAAATATGGGCAAATTTCAAATATCTATGTTATAAACTTAGACAATTGCTAGAATAAAAGGTTTTGTTTTACCATGTACTTTCTGAATAATATGAAGTCTGAAATTCAAATGCCTGTTATTTTTAAACATTTGTTAAACAGGAAACTAGTCTGACTTGGAACAAAACAAAGCCAATTTTCAGCAGAGCAGGGAGAAACACTCCAGACACATCTTTGTAAGGGATGGGAGGACATGCAGACTCCACACAGAAGGCACCCCAGCCAGGAATCAAACCAGAGAACCTGTAGCTGTCAGGCAACAGTGCTACCAGGGCACCACTGCACTACAAACCTTTGCAAGGAAAAATGAAGATACAGAAAACACAGATTTTAAGAGGAACAGAACAAATATGAGGCAAAAATCTGCAATTTTATTACAAATAGTTGTGGGTAGGGAATTCAGGTCCTTGCCACCTGCATCCAAGGTACAGGGTTCAAGCCTGAGTATCTCTACCCACCACTATGTGTTAACAGGGGCAGTTTACACACACAGACACACACACACACACACACACACACACACACACACACACACACACACACACACACACACACACCTCCATTACCTGTTAATGGGTCTGAAAGCAACACACCTCCATTAAACATCCACACACAAGGTCCAACACCATTATCTCGAAGCAGCAAACCCATGCTTGACTTAATGCTTCCCTGCAAAAGCTTAGAACTCAACTTACTTCTCTCCTGATTGGTCCTGTGCTTGAATCCCTGCTCACCTCTCTCCTGATTGGTCCTGTCTGTGGAACAAGCAGTCCAGAGCCCCTCTGTTCTGTGTGGTCATTTACTGCACAGATTCCTGGGCATCTGCGGGGCAGAAAATACCTTCTCTGTATCTGGACTGCTGACTCAAGCAGTCAGAGTTCGCACAGATTCCTGGGCTTCTGCGGGGCAGTCTGAGTGTGTCTGCGCATGTGCGGCAGTTCTGGTACTCATTAAAAAATATATATTTTTAAAGTTTATGTTTCACATTTTTTTATTTCTTTCATTTCTAGGTGGGAGGGCTGCAGTCCTGCAGTCCGATAGTACAAGCCGCCCCTGGGTAGGGCATTTAGGCCTTGGCTGCAGAGCAAGAGTATAGAAGCTGTACAGCAGATAGGAGTGGTTTATGAACCAGCAAAATGTGCTGATTCTCGTATCTGAGAGCCCTATTTGGTTGTAGGCACTGAAAATATCGCTAAGGGCAGGGCAGTCTGATGGTTTAAAGATTATTTTGTGGGCTGTATTCAGTTGTAGGAAGGAGAGGTAGTGAGGCAGTTCAAGCCAGTTGAGATATTGAAGAGCAGTACAGTGGTGGGTAAAATGTTTGGTGTTAGAGGGAAATTTAGCAACTTTGTTGTGACAAGTTTCTAGTTTAGCTTTTAGGGAGGATGAGAGATTAGTAAGTAGAGGTGTGCCATATAGTAGGGAAGGTAGTAGGTAAAAGGAAGCAAAGACTTGTTTAGTGGAGAGTCTAAGAATGTTTTTGTGCCTACAGAGGATTCCAAGCTTTTGGTGGGTCTTGCTAATGCTGTAGTGTATGTGTATGTTGAATTTCAGATGTCCGTCTATAAACACTCCTAGCAGTTGTGTCTGAGTAACGACCTCAATGACTGTGTTACTTTGTGAGTATAGTTAACTGGGCTTTGTTAAGTGTGATAGACTTCTTACATGTGAAGAACATGAGTTTGGTTTTGGTAAGGTTGAGGGAAAGGTGATTGTTATACATCTATGCCTCAGTAGTAGTGAAGGTTGACTGAGTTAGCTGTTGTAGTTTGGTTATGGAATTAGGGACGCATATAATTGCAGAATTGTCAGCACATTGAATAAGTGAGCCTTCACCTAGAGAGGACTGGAAACTGTTAATAAAATGCCTGCATTGGAATCCTCTGTAGGCACAAAACAGAGGTGGCTAACTTCATGGCACCCGTGCAAATGGAGAATAAATGCGTGACTGCAGAATCATAGACCAATGCACTGTACAAATACATACACAAATGCATGGATCTCGCCATACCCAATAGAACCAAGACACTCTCCTTCAAAAAAGGAAGCCAATCTGGTGGTCCCCTGCCACAAACAAACTCTACAACAGAAGGAGGAAACTGGTGCAGAATAAGGTGATGTCCCAAGACTGGAAAAACTCCCTTATCTGCTTCAACAAAAAGTTGAGATCCCTCATCAAATCCTCTAAAGCTAGGTATGGAAACAGAATTACAGCAGATAGTAAAGACAACCGGTAGGCCTTCTATAGTTATGTCAGGAATCTCCACGGCAATACCTAGATTTGCTCTGAGCTACTGCACAATGGTACCTCCTATACCGAGCCAACAGATATTGCCAGTATACTGGCTGATAGATTCAGTGCCAACTTTACCCCCCCCAGGACCAATCACAATACCAGTAGATTGCCAGGCACCCAGTATTACTGCTGCACAAGTTAAAACAGCACTGGCCAAGGCCAAGAATACAGCTTCTATGGGACCTGACAATATCCTTGGTTGTGTTCTACATGAACTACAGAGTGAACTGGCACCTCACCTGTGTGCCATGTTCAATCACAGCCTCACCTCAATCCCTACCGAATGGAGGGGTCTATATTAGAACACCGAACATTTGAAATGTCAGGTGTTGTAATATCGACCCGTTTTCAGTGAACGCTGAAAGTATCGAAGTAACAGGAAACCAAATTCTTTCCTAGGGAAAGAATTTGGTTGCCCATTTCTGTTGCTTCGGTATTTTCAGCGTTCTGGTGGAAAGTTACGGGTCGGGTTCAGGTAAGTGTGCGATTGTGTGGACGTGTGGGTTAGGGCGGGTTAGGTGCGTTAGGGTTAGGACACGGGTCAGGTAAGTGTGCAGTTGTGTGGACGGGTGGGTTAGGTGAGTTAGGGTTAGGGCACGGGTGAGGTGACTGTGCGATAGTGATGGACCTTAGGGTTAGGGTTTGGGTTAAGGTAAGTGGATAGTTAGTGGTGTTTGTATAGTTTAGTTTAGGGTTAAGTGTTAGAGTTTAGGTCTATGTGTGTGGATTGCTGTTTGTTTGGTGTGCTTGTGTTGTGTGTATGTGTTTTGGAACAGCAAATTTTTTTTCCCTAGGAAACAATTTGCTGTTCCGAATGTTCGATGTATTTTTTTTTCGATTGCTAGGGTTCGGTATTAGAACACTCAACATTTTAAATGTTCGGTGTTCTAATATAGACCCGAATGGAGCACTGCTACAGTCATCCCTCTCCACAAAGGAGGAGTGACTACACACCCTCGGAATTATTGCCCCATTAGTCTGACGAGTCTGATATGCAAAGCTATGGAACACATCATCATGGACCTAAAAAACAAGGATATAGGGAATCTCCAAACTCTGGATCCCACACAGTTTGGTTTTGTGAAGGATAGATCATGTCTGCTCAAGTTGGTCAACTTCTTTGAGTCAGTCAGCAGAGCTGTGCACGAAGGCAAGGTGGTTCATACAGCCTACCTTGATCTGGCCAAGACTTTTGATACCATTCCCTACTCAGGAATCATAGAAAAACTCACTAAGCATGGCAACAACCCCTGTATCACTAGGTGGGTTGCAAACTGACTCACAGATAGAACCCACAGTGTGAAAGTAGCTGACTCCAAGTCAGACTGCTGATTAGTCACAAGTGGAGTCCCACAGGGTTCGGTCCTGGATCCTCTCCTGTTTAGTATCTACTTCTCTGAAGTCCAGGCCAACACGAAGGGACTCTAGCTGACAAAGTTTGCAGACGATTGCAAGTTGAGAGCTATTATTAACTCCCCAAGTGATGCTGACATCCTACAGAATGGCCTCACTGTGACAAATGACTGGTGTCAGAACCATGGCCTTGAGCACAATGCCAAAAAATGTGTCGTCATCTCCTTTGGGAAAAACCCCAGTTCCCATGAATTACCACATTGATGGTAGTCTACTGAACACAGAAGACTTTATAAGAGATCTGGGAACACAGGTTGACAGCAACCTCTCTTTTGATAACCACATTGCCACTGTGGTCAGAAAGCCCTTCTATGTGGCACATCTTATTACTAAGGGTTTTGCATCCAGGAAGAAAGAGGTCATTGTCTCCCTCTACTCTTCCTTCATTAGGCCAGTCATTGAGTACAATGCACTATTTGGCATGTACCTTACTAGACACCTGCAACAACTGGAGATGCCACAAAAGTACCTCACAAAGAGGATCCTAGGTCATAAACACTTGTCCTATATGGACAGACTCAAAAAAAAACTCCAACTATTCTCTGTCTCATATCGCCTACTTAGAGGTGATCTCTGCTTGACTTACAAAGCCATGTCTGACCCAGCTCTGTTAGAAATGCTACATCTAAAGAAATCCCAATTCCTCCACACTACATGCTCCAGAGACCTTAACCTCATTACCACAATTAACAGAACATGCTGGAGGGACAGGTCCATAACCCAGAGACTGCCATGCTATCGAACAGACTTCACATACATATCAAGCAGAGCACCTCGCTGACCCTCTTCAAGAGAAATCTTTAGTGGATGGGAAACAGAAAATTCACCCCGGGGAGAACAACAGTGGCTCTACTCGACAGAGGCACTGGGAACTAAGGTTGGGTGGCACTATGACAGGGTAATCCTATGCCTAGGCTTGTAAAGGCCCCAGGGCCATTAGCCTAGTACACACCTATGAACCTATGAATAACAAGGGTCCTGGTATAGAACTTTGGGGAACTCCAGTGAGGATATAGAGTTATGGAGAGGAGGAATCTTGCCATTTGATAGCCTGTTGTGTATCAGTTAAATAACTAGAGAACCAGTTAAGAGAGGAGAGAGAGACCAGTTTTAGAGAGTTGGTTTTGAAGCAGGGAGTGAGAGAGTATCAAAAGCTTTTGAAAAGTCTGGGAATAGAGAAGAGACAATTTTGCTTCAGTCATGGACTCTGTTGATTGTGTCCATGAAGGTTATGAGGGAAGTTGTGGTGCTTCTGGTGTGGTCTGAAGCTGTACTGTGTTGGAGATAAAATTTGGTTGTAAAGAAGAAAGTGTAGAATTTCAGTGTGAATGCAGTTTTCTAAGATCTTAGAGACTGGAGAGAGAATGGCAGTAGGTAGGAAGTTTGAGATATCAGAATTATTGTCTCTTTTATGAAGAGGAAGAATATAGGCTTTTTTCCAGATTTTATGGACATAACATTCGTGGACAGATCTGTTTAGAAGGCTGGCTATAGGGAAGGCAATAAATTCATAGGATCATAGGTCACTAGGCTAATGGTCCTGGGGCCCTTTCAAACCTAGCCATGAGTTTATCCCCAAAAAGAAACCCCAGTCAGCACCTGTCACCTGTGTCAGTGAGGGACACAGGTGGAACCCCTGGGACAAATTTGTGCTTTCCCATCCACTCAAGGTTGGGCTTAAAGAGGATCAGCCAGGTACTTTGACATGTATGGGACGTCTATTCCAGAGACGGGGCAGCCTCTGGGAGACAAACCTGTCTTTCCAGCAGCTAACTTTAAGAATTGTGTAGGTACGATGTCAGGAGCAATAATGCACGGATTGAGCTTAAGCAGTAGTCTTTTTACTGTGGTGGATGGCATGGGTAGAAAAGTGAATGCAGGTGTAGAGTTGGTAGAGTGTGGAAGTTGTGTGATTGGGTACTTTAAGAGGAGTAGCAGGGTTTGTGGGGTTATGAGATTGGGGAACGGAAGCAGTGGTGAATGCTATAGCATTAATGAAGTGCGAATTAAAGACGGTGGCTATTTCTAGTAGAGTTTTGTCAGGATGAGAGTATGAGTTACTCTTTGTACCTGGATTTAGTAATGATACGGAATTCCAGAATTCTTTTGGGTTTGACTTGTATTCATTCTGAAATTTCAGATAGTGATTTTTCTTATCTTTGCTGAGTAGTCTTTTTACCTTGTTTCAAAGTTTGAATTTCGGCAGGTTGGAAGGGTTTTTGTTAGCTAACCATTGATCTGAAGTAGGGAGTTCATTTGTCAGTAACCTGTGGGTCTTGGATCCAATATCGGATCCGAGCTGGCAACTTGTTTCAAGCTAATGGATCTGAGCTCTTAGCTCCTCCCCTCACCCATAATCTCCTGCCAACCCTCCATGACCTCATATCTAGTTTGCTGCGCTTGTGGATAGCTGGATTCCTTTGAGCTCGACTAGTAATCGTCAGTTAAGTGTGTTTTTTCTGTCAACTTTCTTCTTTTTTTACAAAAATATAAAGTGTGTAAGTGTTAGGTTCCCTGTAGTGTAAAAATATTTTTCTTTTAATTAGTTTTTTCCCTCCCTTCGCTGGTCGTTAGTGAGTGTGTGTGTGTGTTGTGTTTTGGGGCCTGTGTGTTTGTGTAACACTACCTTTTCTTTTAAGTATGGCTGAGGCCCCAAAAGCCATTTTTTCTAAATGTACCGAGTGTGGCCATAAGCTCTCCCCGGCTGATGGCCACACTCGGTGCGTTCGGTGCCTTGGGGTTGAACACCTCACCTCAGGCTGTACCATTTGTGCAGTGTTCAACCTCAGGGCACTGAAAGAGCGGAGGTCGAAGCTGGTCTTTGCGGGACTTTTACCCCCGGACTCGGCTCTGGCCCCCACTGCTCCCGTGGCTCTACCACAGGCTGTGGTTGCTGCCATTCCTGCCCCCCTTCCTTCGGCTGGGACTCAAACTCCCGCTAAAGCGCCAGAGGACAGGGAGGCCAGGAGGGAGAAACTGAGGGAGAAGCACCACAAGCGGCGGGCCGAGGCCTCCGCTTCGGCCCCGCCAGCTAAGCGGGCTTCTCCCTCCACTGCTTCTAGGTCTCCTCCTCCTCTGCTCCGATCCCCTTGTTACTCCCCAGGGCCCGAGGAGGAGGAGGCCCGATCTCCATCGAGGTCATCGAGGCGGCATTCCAGGCCTGCCTCTTTGGCCTCTTCGAGATCGACTTTCAGTATGTCCGATGCAGACTTGGACCGGATGATGCGAAGGTTCATCCAGGCCCAGCTGCAGATGGGAGTGCTCTTGCCTCCCCCCCCCTTCGGTGGGAAGCTCGACACCTTTTTTCCATCCTATTGCTCCTTCTCCGACCCACTATCCGGGCTCGGAGTGTTCGGAGCCGAGTAGCGTTGGAGTCGGGGGTGGGTT
Organism: Protopterus annectens; assembly: GCF_019279795.1. NCBI lineage: Eukaryota > Metazoa > Chordata > Ceratodontiformes > Protopteridae > Protopterus > Protopterus annectens. The sequence continues at coordinate 1,388,039,759 of NC_056744.1, read as the reverse complement.
GGCGCCGAGAGTACTTGGTACTTTGGATCCGACCCTGCCCTCGAGCCTGTCGGATCCGACCTCTCAGAGCCGATGCCCGAGCTTCGGATCTGAAGGATTCAGTGCGCCTTCGGCTCCGTCCAGGTCGGAGCGCACTGGTCCATCGGATCCGATGGTCTCGACACCGGTTCCGATCCCTTCATCAGATCTGAGTGGGAGCCGACTCTCGGAGCCCAGAGAGAGTGGTTCCCCCTCGGCCTTCGATGTAGTGGAGAGGGCTCTGTTGAGAGCATCCGGACCCCCGGTCCTTGTCTCGGCTCCACCCTGCACTCCCTCTCTGCTGGGCCAGGCTTCCATCACCTGGCCAAAGGGACAGCCTGCTTCAATGTCCCAGATGGTTCCATTGGAACAGGATGTTGCTGGCGAGGCCTCCTCGGACAGCCCCCCATGAGGAAGTGCCCCGCAAGCATAAGTGCAAGAGGAGGCACGTGGACTCCCCTGAGTCCTTAACTGAGGACACAGACTTGGATGAAGGGGAAGGCTCCCCAAGATCACCCCCTGAGGATGTCTCCTTTGGAGACATCATGGAGATGCTGAGGATCAGAGGTGGGTGGTCTGCCCCCAAGTCTTCCTCCGACGAGTCTGTGTTTCTGGAGGCATTCGAAGCAGGCCCGTCTACTTCTTGGGTGTCCCCTCCGGCCGACCCCTTGGTGGACCTTATTACCACCAGGGCGTGGAAGGATCCAGACACCGTGGAGCCAATACCCAAACGCCCGGACAGAATACTAAGTCCCCCCTCAGACCGGTCGCACTGGAGCAAGGGTCCCCCCATAGATGCCATGTTGATGGCGGCAGCCACGAAGAGGGAACTAGCTCAGGAGAGCCCCTCAGTCCATCCACCGAGCAAGGAGTCCTGCTCGATGGACCACTTAGGGAAGCGAGTTTTTAGTTCAGTGACCTTCTCGGCAAGATCTCTGAACTATATGGCACATGTCATCAGGATGCAGCGGGATCTTATCAAAGAATACGCTGCCTCCCCCCCTGAGTCCATGTCGGCGGAGGACAAACAATTGTACTCCACCCGAATGGCCACTCTGAGATCAATTTCAAATACCTCTATGCGGCTATTGTCCCACACCACCGAGGGAGCCGTTAGGGCTAGCGGAGCAGGCCTAGTCATGAGACGTCAGGCCTGGCTCCGTCATTGTGACTTTGCGAAGCCCTTTAAAGCATCTTTTGTGAATGCCCCTTTAGATGGTTCTGCCCTGTTTGGCAAAACGGTTCGTGAGACACTTGTCCAGAGTGAGAAGGACGGGAAGACGTTGTCTGCCATCGGAGTCCGCTTCTCTGCTCCCCAGCGGTCCTTTTTGAAGAACCAAAAGGGTTAGAAGAAGATGTGGTTCCAGAAATCGCAAACATTCCCAACCCGCTCCGGACAACAAGTCCTTCCATGGCAGAGGAGGACAGGGAGGACGCCGCCCCAGGGGCAGAGGGGCTCTGAGAAACTTTGGGTCCAGAGAACCTTTCTCTGAACGGCCCACACAGCAGCCCTGAAGGGTTGCCTGACTGCTCCACTCTGGAGGCAGTCAGGGGCACTTCTCGGAGCACCTAGCGGCATGGGAGTCGATCACGACAGACCGCTGGGTGCTTCGAATTATATCCAGAGGGTATAAAATACTATTACTTCATGTCCCCAAATTCAAGAACCTCCCCGATGCACCACCCGATCAGAGGGAGGCCACAGCCGCAGAAATTCAGCAGCTGCTAAGAAAAAGAGCCATCCAGCCTGTCCCCCAAGACCAGCTCGGATTAGGGTTCTATTCCAGGTTCTTTTTGGTGCCAAGAAAGACGGGGGACTTGAGACCGATTCTAGACCTTTCCTGCTTGAACCTGTCGGTAACCAAGGAAAAATTTCTGAATGGTCACTCTTCAATCTATTCTCCCCCTTCTAAGGGAGAACGATTGGATGTGCTCTATAGACCTCAAGGATGCGTACTACCACATTCTAATGGACAGACGATCCAGGAGGTTCCTCCGCTTCCAGCTGGGAGCCAGTCACTACCAGTTCAGGGTCCTTCCCTTTGGCCTCATCACAGCCCCCAGGGTGTTCACCATGGTATTAGCAGTGATTGCGGCCCACCTGAGACTTCAGGGAATACAGGTCTTTCCGTACCTGGACGACTGGCTCCTGACCGCCCCAACAAGGCATCTACTTTGCTCAGCCAGAGATTTCTTTCTCCGCCTAGCCCCACAGTTAGGCATCACCATCAATGCCGACAAATCCCTTCTGGCCCCGACACAAGCCATAGAATTCATAGGAGCCAGAATAGACACCAGAGAGCTACGAGCCTTTCTAACGTCCGAGAGACTTCGGAAATTGCAACTTCATGTGCAAGCTATCCTCCAATCAGAGACCCCACCAGCGGAATTGGTCCTGAGGGCACTGGGCTCCATGGCGGCAGCGATAACGCTCCTTCCATGCGCCCGTCTGAACATGTGGGTACTGCAATGGACCCTTCTAGTGCAATGGTCCTTTCTGTCCTTTCCTCTTCACCACTCCATTGCTATCAGCAAGGCTTGCAGGAGGGCTCTATTATGGTGGCTCCATGCTTCGGACCTCCATACGGGCTGACCCTTCAGAACCTCTCCCCCTCTCGCCATGGTGACCATGGACGCCTCACGCCTCGGGTGGGGGGGCATTATTCAGGCAGGACGGTCCAAGGCACATGGAACGATACAGAGACCTCCCTGCATATCAACGTTCTGGAGATGAGAGCGGTGCTGTACGCGTTGCAAACACTTCAGAATCTCCTCCCCATAGGAACGATTGCAATTCAGTCGGACAACATGTCAGTTGTCTGGTACTTCAACAAACAGGGGGGAACCAGATCTTACCCTCTATGCCGCGAAGCCATGAGAGTGTGGGAATGGGCGATCTCCACCAACCGCTTTCTGATTGCAACGCACATTCTGGAGCGGACCAACATCCTAGCGGACAAACTCAGTTGCACCCTTCTTACCCCGTACGAGTGGTCTCTCAACCCACTAGTAGCGAAGCAGATATTCACAATATGGGGGCAACCCTGCTGCGTTCTTTTTGCCTCTCCCTCAAACACCAAATGCGGCAATTTCTTCACTCTGATTCCCCCTCCAGGGGAAACTCCAAGAGACGCTCTGGTGCATGCTTGGCCACCCAGTCTACTTTATGCCTATCCTCCTCTACCCCTGATGCTGCAACTCTTACAGAAAGCCTCGCGGTTGGGGAGCAGGATGATCCTCATTGCCCCATTCTGGCCTCAGCAAATTTGGTTCCCTTACCTGTGGTCTCACCTAGTGAATCCTCCTTGGATTCTGGATCCCAGTCTGGATCTAATCTCCTATCCGTCGGACTTACCGACCCCAAATCTGGACAATCTGAAGCTGACAGCTTGGTTGCTCCAGTTCCACTCCTAGTTAGGACTCCCGGTATCTCTTCACCAGTCAAAGCCATCCTTGTGGCAGCGCATAAGCCCTCCACGAGGAAAGTGTACCGCAGTAAATGGAAACGTTTCTCCATCTGGGCGGAGCATCATAATCTAGATCCCTTTACGGCTCCTCTTCCGTCCATATTAGACTTCCTAACCGAACTTTTTCAGGAAGGCACTAGTTGCTCAACTGTCAAAGTGCAATTGGCGGCCATCTCACATTACCATGTGGGACATGATACAGGGCCTTTGATGTCGGCCAAGTTGTGTAAAACCTTTCTCAAGGGCACCTTTTTGCTTAGACCCCCTGTAAAAGAAGACGTACCACCGTGGGATCTTTCACTAGTTCTTCAAGCCTTGACTGCTCCACCTTTTGAACCCGCTGTTTCAGTAGATCTCAAATTCTTGTCCTGGAAAACAGCATTCCTTGTAGCCATCACTTCTGCAAAAAGAGTTTCGGAGCTTCAAGCTCTTTCTGTGAAGCCTCCTTATTTGATCTTTCACCCGGACAGAGTGTACCTCAGGATCAATCCCTCTTTTCTTCCCAAAATAGCATCAGAAACCAATATAAATCAATCCATAAATTTACTGGTTTTCTTCCCTAAATATCAGAATAAAGGAGAGTACAAGCTGCACTCATTAGATGTTCATAGGCAGCTATGCTTTTATACTCATAGAACAGCTGGGCATAGACAATCCGACCAGCTGTTCATTTCCTTTGCCAAATTTAATTTGGGGAAAGCAATATCAAAAGTATCTCTATCACGCTGGATTTCTCAATGTATCCTATTAGCGTACCAAGCCTCTGGGAGACCCGCACCTGAAGGAGTTCGCGCACATTCCACTCATTCCATCTCTACTTCTGCGGCCTTCAAGTCTAGAGTCCCATTGGATGATATTTGTTTGGCAGCCACTTGGGCCTCATCTCATACCTTTATTAATCACTACAAACTGGACGTGATTTCTAGAGGGAGAGCATCCTTTGGCTCTGTGGTGCTTCGCAATATCCTTCCATGATGGCCACCCAAGGTTCAGGTAGCTGGGGACTCTGTCCCACAGGCTGCTGACAAATGAACTCCCTACTTCAGATTAAGAAGTTATGTACTCACCATAACATTCCATCTGAGTAGGTAGCTTCATTTGTCTACAACCATCCCCCCCTCCTTCCCCCTGGCCTTCTTCAGATCTATCTTAGTTGGATACCCCTTTTGGGTATATGTTGAGGGGCAAACTCGATCTGAGGTCATGGAGGGTTGGCAGGAGATTATGGGTGAGGGGAGGAGCTAGGAGCTCGGATCCATTAGCTTGAAACAAGTTGCCGGCTCGGATCCGATATCGGATCCAAGACCCACAGGTTGCAGACAAATTAAGCTACCTACTCAGATGGAACGTTATGGTGAGTACATAACTTCTTATTTCCATCTCTTGTGTCTGGATTTCATCATTTCTTTAGTAGCTTTAGTCAGCCATGGGGCATGATTCACTTTGATTCATTTTAGTGGAAGAGGAGCGAGGCTGTTTAGTATATGAAGAAATGTTGAATTGAAGTGCTTGACTGCCTCATCTAGAGGGAGGGTTTTTAGTCTGCACCAGTTAATTTTATTTAGGGTATCAATGTTCATGGGGTTGAATTTAGTTAGGTTCCTTGTTAGTTTGTACTGATTTGGCTTTTAAATGAGGGGACAGTGCAGTGAGCAAAGGCAGGGAGGTGGTTGCTAAGGAAGTTTGGGAGAGTACCATCTGAAGAGATTTTATCTGGGTCATTGACTAGAATCCAATGTAAGATGAAGCCACAGCTATTGTTCTTATTGGGTCTAGTTGAGGAAGTGATGAGCTGAGTGAAGTTGAACAGATTGATACTTAAAGAGGGAGTGTTAGGGTAAAGATCTAGCCAGTTAATATTTACGTCACCAAGGATAATGGTTTCATTATTGATATTATTGGAAATCCATGTGAGAATTTCCTCCAATAAGGGAATGTTGTTATCTGGGGGTATATACGGGACTCTTAATACATATTTTTTTTTACAATTGTTTATGTTGAGGAAGGAAATAAGAATTTCAGCAGTGGCAAATTGTGGTATGGGCTTAGAGTATGTTCTTATATTATAAGAGGAGGGAAACAGTAGTCCAACACCCCCACCCTTTTTGTTGGGTCTGTCAGATTTTATGGTAGCAAAACTGGGTGGGAGAAACTCAGAGTCTTTAATATATGGTTTTAGCCAAGTTTCAGTAGCTGCAATGATGTCAGGTTGAGTATTGGTGATCCATTAGTGAAAGTGTGTGATTTTATTAATAATGATAATTATTAATATGATATTAATAGAATAATGGTGATATCCTAGCTGACAATGAGTCCAGTCACTCTGATTCTTCAGAAGGTGAACCTTAACTTAAGTCCAAACAGTGTTCACTTTTCTTCAGATGATTGTTAGATTTGGTGATATTCTTGCTTGGGAACAGAGCTAGGCAGGATATATAACCTTATAGAGGAAAAGATGCCCAATTCTATGGCTATCCCCCCACTCTCTTACCAGATTTGGAAAATGTTTATAAAGCCATCTGCAGAACACCAACACTATTTCAACAGTCCATGAAATGGCTAGGAGAAAATATACAGTCTCCTAGGATATGACAGTTTTTTTTCTCATTTGACTGCTGACTCAGCTACAGTATGCTCAGCTGCCTGCTCAAATAAAATGTTATTGGCTTCATGTAATCTGATGTTCCTTGATAAACAGGGAAAAATGTTAGATCTTCAGAGCAAAGGTATAGGGCAGATTCAATAAACCCTACATGGTCCGCTTACACCATGTGTGTCGCACCGCAACGCACACACAGTAGTGCACTCTTTTGCATTCAGTAAGTGGCTCTACACGGTGTGCAGATTGCACAACCATGGTAAACACCATGCCTTTCTAATTACTGCATAAGCAGCTGAACTGTATGCTAATCAACCAATCTAAGATGGAAGAGCTATTCAACAAGCTATAAAGCAACCGTATAAACTCAGTGCTGGTTTTCCCTGCAAATTCAAAAACCTGTTGTAATACAGCCACGGAAATAAGTCAACATAAGAAAAAATGTTAGGGGTCGCTGTTGCTTTAATTCATGTGTATGTGCAGCAGGCTGAAATCTATGCTACTGCTACTAATAGACCACAGCCAAGAAGGAGAAAAGTTTTCAGACCATTTAACATATCACAGTCTGCATGAGGTGGAAATTGTAGAGTGCTACAAGGTGGATAGAGATGCACTAGAGAAACTGTGCAACCTCTGTCATCCTCAACTCAAACCTAGGGCAAACCGAGGGGAACCCATACCAGTGGTGACAAAGGTATGTGTAGCACTAAGCATTTTAGCTACAGGTATCTTTCAGAGACCAAAAGGGGACATGCTGGGGTTATCACGGGCATCAGCATCCATGATACTCCATCAGTTCCTGAATGTTATGCTCCATCATGCCATTGACCACATGTATTTTCTCCATACTTCTGAGAACAGGGCCACAAATATGCAGGAGTTCTGCCCTGTAGCACACTACCCTGAAGTACTGGGTGCCATAGATTGTACACACACAGAAATTGAGGTATCATCTGGGGAACAGGGAAGGCAGTACATAAATAGAAAGGACTTCCACTCTATTAACTGCTAAGTCATGTGTAATGCTAAGGGAATCATCCTGAATGTGTGTGCTGGCAACAAAGGCAGTTACCATGACTCACATATCTGGCACACCTCCCAACTGTATCAGATGTTCACTAGGGCTGATATCTCACAGGGTCATTTACTGGGGGATGCAGTTTGTGCAGTGAAATCATGGCTGATGATGTCCATCAGAAATGCACACACACCTTCTCAAGAACATCATATTTAGACAGATGCTCACAGTAGAAATATCAGTGTGTGTGTTTGGGCTGCTGAAGTCATGGTTCTGGTGTCTATATGCATATGGGGGAACCCTGCATTGCAATCTAAGTACATGTACAGAAGTATTCACTATCTGTGCCATGCTTCACAATGTCATCCTGAGAAAACAGCTTCAGCAGGATCAACAAGTGGAAGGGCCACACATCCCACCACCAATGGCAAGATCACCAAAGCCACATGTAGGTGAGGAGTCAGAATCAGCAGCTGCTGTGGGTGTAGGCAGATGTATGTGTGCTCAATATGCCTTTGCATTGGCCAAAAGGTAATGTATAGCACACTCACTCCCCACCTAAGGGGCTAAAACCTTCATTCTACACACATACGTATAGTAACATTGATGCCAGGCAATGCTCACAACTTTTACTTACCCATGCAATGGCTGTGTACTGCTAGCATCAAACAGAGTCAGCCCTGAACTAAAACTGTAGCACCAGATGGATATACTAGGTAAGTGTTGAGCCTGGAGTGTAATGTGTAATGATACAAATGAATAGCATATCCTTGCATGTTGATACTTGGTAATGTAAGCAAGTAAAAGGTGAGTGATTTCTGCAAAAGTACTTAGGGTCACTGAATGTCTTCAGTTTAGCCTCATACTTTTGTACTGGAAAATAATTAAAGAGAGAAGTTAAAAAGTAATGAGACACATTTCAGTTACAGACTTCACAACCCTCAGAAGATTATTAAAAATACTGATGCAATAAAGTTTTGATTCTGTGAAATGTCTAACTTTCTATGACCAAAATATGTCAAAAATACAATCAGCAAAACATCACAAATGCAGATTACTAAGCACTAAGTCAGCAATGCATCCTGAGCATCAGATATAAATGTTATGTATCCCTGAATCCAAAAGATAGAAAACAAGGATATGGCACAGTTATCACTTGTACAGGGTGGGGGGACAGAAAGAAAGCCTAGGCTGACATAAAAGGTCAGTGAGTGTGTTTGAGTAAGAAAGAGAAGCAGGTAGACATTCAGATAAAGTAACAAATGGCTTTATGCTTCACAGCTGAACCATGTAACTAGTGTGCGTGTGTGTGTGTCTGTATGGGCCTTCCAGCTGAAATTGGTGTGTGGGTGTCTCCAGGAACACAGCCAAGCTCTGTACTAGCTCTGCATCGTGGTATATCGGACAGGTGTGAGCCATACATGGTAGAGGTGGCAGTTCATCGTTGTCATACCCAACTACAAGAACTGGCTATGCCAGAAGTTGCACTAGCATGTTCACGCCCACGATCAGATGCACTGCTGCTACCTGAATATGACTTATATGTGCTGGATGAGCTCCCCTCACAAAGATGCCTAGAACCATGACCCCATGGCCTGCCACATCTGGGTGTGCATATCTCAAGCACTGATGGAACAGTGGAAGTAGTGCTGCCATTATGGGACCATGATCGGGCATGGCCACATCAGCTAACATCAGATGATGTGGCTGACTTATGCCCACATGGATGCTGTCCCCCTCGCAGCAGACATTCCATCACAGACACCGCCCATTCCAACATGTCATTCATTCAATCCATTAAATTGACAACATGTTGGAGGCAGTCACCCATGTCAGCCTGTGCCACATCTGCAACCCTAATCATTTCTCTGGAGGATCTATTGGAACACGCCTGCTCCTTCATGATGGCCCTAAACATACAGTGAGTGGCATGGAAAGACACACCTGTACCAGGTGAAAGATATACAGCAGGCATCTTCTGAGCACCCTTAACAACCTTCCTGCATGGCACCTCACCCACAGTTTGGCTACAGCCAGAGTCACCAGGCACTGAAGCCACAGCAGCCACACTTCCCTGATTGAGTGTCTCACCCTCCACCTGTCCAACATCTGAGGGCTCACTGGAATGAATTGGCATAGGCCTACTGGTTGTGTCCAATGGAATTACAGGGGATGGCTAAATGTCATCCTCAGTGTCAGATTCAACCTCTGCACCCCCCCCCCAACTGTACCTCTGTTTGCCCACTATCATCAGAGTCTGCTGATACTCTGAACATCAGGCAGTAAGAGTCCTATACTTCCACTGTCAGGATCACCTATGATGATAATCAACAAACATAGGAAAGAAATTAACACCTTCACTGCTATAGCCCAATACTTGCTAACAAACTAACAATGGTGCCACTACTACAGACAGTACAGCAATACAAGCAACAGTCCTGACACCCACATTACACATATGGATAAAATAAATATTTCATTGAAATGCTTATCAGTACTGACATAAAAAAATGTTTGGCTTACCATGTGCAGATGATGCTATGCTTCCTATGAATGGTGGTACTGGAAGAAGTTAAGCAAAAGGTAAGGACACCATCATCACAATTAACAGTAATATAGGGGGATAACATTTCTTGCCCTTTATATATCCCTTAACAATACTTTTAAAAAGAATTTGGATGACAAGCCCACCCCAAGCCTATGTGTAATCAACCAGAATATGTTAACACTATCAATATATAGCTATCCCTCCCAAACAAATTTAATGTTCAACAGAACTTGCGTATTGCTGTCAATATTTTACTATACAAGAAATATTTAACAATTGAGATAGGTAAGCCTAACTGGAAACTCCTCCTGGAACATACTTGGCCTCTCCAAAACATCAGTGACATGCTGTTGTGCAATGTCCAGCGAGCTGTCTGGATCCCTGACAATGGACAGGAACTCTTCATTTGCTATTAGTGTGGCTCTGTAGCAGGTCCCCCCTGATACCCATATGTTCATGGGCTACTGTAGCTGCTCACCTCTGTGCCAATGAAATCATGTCAGTGGCCATATAGTGCACCTGATCATATGTTCTGCTCTGCCCATCAACTGTGTTGACACCAGCAACTATCTGTGCCAAATTTGCATTCTTCCTGACATATTCCCACGTCCCCTCTCAAGCAGAAAGACACCATGATGCCTAAATGCTTCCACAATTACTTCATTTTCTGGGTCATTAAAGGAGCAGTTTCAGGGATTGGGACACCTGGTGCCATAGTCCTAGGTAACATAAAACACAAACGAAGGATATTACACATAAGTATCATATAAATAAAAGTCCAGTTTTGATAAAACACATAAAAGGTAACATCTCACTATTACCCACTGGAGAAACATAGAACAATCAAGATATTCAAATATAAAACAAATGTGCAGCTGTAACATACTACAATCACACACAAAGCAAGGGTGGATCCTTAACAAGGATAGTAACAATAGCAAAATTCTTGTTTGTGCCAAAACAGAAATCCAACTTTTTTCCCCTATCCCAAAACCTCAGAGAAATTACACATTTTGCTAACAAACCATCAATGAAATGCTAAAAATGCTATCAAATAAACTGTCCCTGAAATATGTGTACAGATTTAAGATAGGACATTCCATTTTAAGCTATTCCCAGTCATGTCTACCTGTGGCAAGCACTCCCCTAGTGGTGTGTATGTTCCATCCTAGAAGGCTAACACGCCTGTGTCATTGACACTATAGGACATTTAAATTTCATGGAAATAACAGTAGAAGAGTGTACAGAGAAAAGCAGTTGTAATATTAGCACTTGTGATGACAGTTAAGGTTGTGCATCTGAGAAATTAAAATGTCCTGACAGGCATGCCAGTACCATCAGTACACTTCTAAGAATTGCAAACAGATAAAAGTAGCATTTACTAATGCATGTATATAAATTAACATTTTTTTCTTACTGACATTTCAACATATGCAGTATATTACTGAAAATGCAAGCATACCTTATCAAGATCAGTGGTCTTTTGTGCAGATACATGATTATGTTTGAATGTTATTATTGTCCATTTTTTGTAAAGCACTTTGGTGGCATTTTTTGTCTGTAAAGTGCTATATAAATAAAATTTGACTTGACTTAAGATACATCTCAAAGTAATATATTTTTCTGTGTTATTCACATAAACACTTCTCCTCACCTTCAGGTTCCTTAGCTTGCAATTCTCTTTTTATGGTATAGATTCAGGGTTGTCAGCATGGTGAAGATGCAAATGAGGTGTGAACTCATTTGAATTGCTAAATACCAAATACACAGTTTTTTGTATCAGATGTAAACATAGTGCAGGCACTCCCTCAAGGTTTGTTGCTGATGGATTGTAACTCAAACCGGTAGGGAGAAAGAAAACAACAGCAATTCAGACTCCCCTACCTCCAGTGGGTGTGTCAGCCAGGTTAGGCTTACAAAGTGTAGAAGTAATTGTATCAAGGTTATACATGTAAGTAAGCAGCACACATTTTACAGTTTCTATTCAGTAACATCCAAGCTTCCCTCCATTTGTTGACAGCTATATGTTACTGTCATTTAATATGCTCTCACATTTTAAGGACAATGTACAGAATGCCTTACAGACTGCATCTCTCAGATTACTGGTCAGATAAGACAAGACTGAGCAACAAACACAGAGAGAGAAGACAAAGCTGCATTTATGGAAGCAATAGTCATAAATGGTGGTGTGATCAATCAGTATACTGCATCTGAAATGAATACATGTACAAACAACTGTCATGTGTTTTGTTAGTACTGTGGATGATGTTGCAGTTGGTTGTATGCACAATGATTTTAATTATCTGCTGCAAAGCTGTTTGTGTGGCAAAGAGGGATAAAGGCACCCTTACTGTGTTTTGAAGGTTCATTGAAGTGAGAGTTCAAATCCAGACCTGTGTAAAAATATTTAATGTGTACCAACATAAATTTTGTAGTGATTTCTTCAACTAATTTTCCCTTTATTTATTTATTTTTTTAAATGCCAGTGTTTGTGAGGTGCACAGCATAGCGCAAACAAGGCAAATGGAGAAATACAATAAATGGCAGGTTTAGCTGTTCTTATTTCATTTGCACAATGCTTAGTATTGCACAAACCAGAACTAGTGGCCTACACAGGAAGCAGACAGGGTATAGACAGTGTAAAGGTGAAAAGATACATTGTTGCAGTTTTTGATTTCCATAGCACAAAGCTGCTAAGTGACATTGCACAGTAGTTAGCATGGTTTCCCAACACATGTAGCCATGATACAGTCAACAATTTACAATGGATAGATTCTTTTAACTCTATTGAGCACATTGCAAACATGCTAAATGGTGTTGTGAGGTGGGTAACACACAGAACTTAAGAATGAATAGGGAATTATGCAGCTGTCATTTAACTATTCCTGTGGCAGCAGGTGTAAGTGTAGGGGTGTAATAAAAATTGTCCTGGTTTCTAATACAGGCAGGGCAACATTTGATGTGAGAGTGTTCAATCTCGCCGTTTGTTCTTACACATGGGTGTCGGAGCCGATCCTCGGCTCCGAGTCGGCCGCTTAGCAAAGCTATGCATCTAGGAGAAGCTCGAGACCAACCTACCTCCCACAATTCCCTCTGCCTGTACCTCAGATCTAGTTTGCCGCTGCAATCGATCGCATCGAATTTTGAGAGCTCTGACCAACTTTGGGAAGATAAGATACTTCTAATTATATTTCTTGTGAAATCTTCCATTTGTTTTGAGGAAACTTTTCCTTAGTGCGTGTGTGTGTGTCTAGTTCAACTTCGCTTTTCTATATATATAATTTTTATAGTTATATACATTGTTTCCTTCAGGCTTACCCCTCATAGTTTAGGGTTGATATTGATATTGATAGTATTTTGTGTTTGTGGACTTGAGTCCAACCTTTTCAGACTGTTATTTGTTTTAATTGTTTGCTTTTTCTTCAAGATATGTCTGAAAAAGCTAAGTCTGGATTTAAGAGGTGTCAGTGTGGGCAAAAGATGTCTGTCACTGACAACCACAGCTCCTGTGTCTACTGTCTTGGCCCTCTCCATCTACAAGAAGACCGCTCTATTTGTCATTCTTTTAGTGGAAGGGTCATGACAGATAGACGCAGGAAGCTTATGGATAGGGGTCTTTTGAAGCCTTCCTTCCAAGAAGAGCTTGACAAGTCGGACCAGGCTTCTAAGTCCTCGAAGGGATCGAAGACATCGGAGCCCATGTCATCGGCTCCGACTTCTTCGTTTAAAGTTCGTTCACCGGTTCCACAGGCTTCGGGGCCGAGTGTCGAGCTTCTTACTGTCACCGAGCCTCGAGTCTTGGAACCGGTGTCGGAGCTTCCACCTCCTGCCTTATTGAGGTTGGTACCGTCCTCGGTTTCTTCGACCCGTTCTTCCAGGCCCCTCTCCAACACCGATGTAGATCGTGTGGTGCAGAAGTTAATGGAGAACACGGCCTTGTCCAAGCTCATTTCGGTCTCCTCCCAGTTGGTGTCGAGACTCGAAGGCCTTCCCTTATCTACATCTGATCCTCCTCCGAGGCCTACACAGCTGTCGGAGCTGAGAGATGTTGATCTGATGATTGTGGAGCCCTTGGTGCCAGAACCGTCCCTTCCTCAGTTGGCACCGTTGACCTCGACTCCATCGGAACTGTTGGCGGACTCGTGGAGCCGACGATCCCTCCTTGGATCCGGGACGGAGAGTCGAACCGATCTTTCGGTACCGACTCTCCCCCTCGGTGTCTCGGCACGGATCACTTCGGCTCCGTCCTCGGGGTCGATACCCTTGGCATCCACATCGGAGACACTTCCGCGTTCCTCGGAACTGGGGGACTCTTCGACTCGGGGTCCGGGGGCCTTCGACCTCATGAGGAAGGTGTTGTCTTCTCAGACAACCACGTCAACAGAAACTTCTCTCTCCCATAAAGGTCCGTTGTCTACCTCTGCACCCACGGCTACCCACAAGCGTAGAGCACCGGTGTCTCAGCCACTCCCAGAGGGAGTCCCTTCTTCCTCGGAGGCCTCATCAGAAGCCCCTCCCGATGACGTCTCGAGGAAAAAGTTGTGCAAGAGGAGGCACTTAGATTCTCCACAAGAATCTTTAACATCGGATACTGACTTAGATGAGTCAGAAGGGTCCCCAAAATCACCCTCAGAGGATGTCTCCTTTGCTGACATCCTGGAGATCCTGAAGCAGAGAGATGATTGGCAGGCCATACCCCCTTCTGAGGATGAGTCGGTTCTGCTGAAGGCATTTGGTGCTCGCCCTTCCTCCTCCTGGGTCACTCCGCCCTTCGATGAGTTAATGGAGTTAATTGCTCGAAGGGCGTGGGATTCTCCTGACACAGTGGAGCCTGTTCCCAGGAAACCTAACAAGTACATAACTGCCCCTCAGGACAAGTCTTACCTTACTAAGGGAGTTCCAGTGGATGCTATGGTGGTGGCCGCAGCCACTAAAAAGGAGATGTCCGAATCTTCCTCGTCTGTCCATCCCCCTAACAGAGATTCGAGGACCATGGACAGATATGGGAAGCGCATTGTCAGTTCAACGACTTTCTCTATGTGATCGTTGAACTACTTGACGCATTTTACACGATTACAGAGGAATCTAGTCAAAGAGTTGGGAGATACCCTCCAGGGTAATACAGATGCTGCTGTCTCGGACAAAGTGACAGCACAACTCAACACCCTTACATCCATAGTGAACTCATCCATGAGGCTCATCTCGTATGCGGCCGAGGGGTCGAGTAGGGCTGCAGCTTCAGCGATTGCTCTTCGTAGACAATCCTGGATGCGGCTGTGCTCCTTTGCGGAAGCCTTCAAGTCTTCCTTTACTAACGCCCCCTTTGATGGTGCCACTCTTTTTGGCCCCAAAGTAAAGGAGACCCTAACCTGGTGTGAGCAGGAGGGAAAGACTCTGTCTGCTGTCGGAGTCCGTTTTTCCACCCCATCCAGACCGTACCCCAAAGGGCAACGAGGTAGAAAGATGTGGTTTCGTAAACCCCAGGGTTCTTTCCCAGGCACACAGGGTGATGCCCCCTCCAGAGGCAGAGGGGGGGGCAGAGGTGGAAGACGCCGCCCTGGCAGCAGAGGGGGTCCGCAGAACCAAGGTGACAGGGATACCATCCCTGGGAAGCCTTTCTAGCACTCCTGAGAGGAGGCCCGACTGTCCTGCTCTGGAGGCAGTCGGGGGTCGCTTAGCTTTATACCCTTAGGCCTGGCAAAGCCTTACTTTAGACAATTGGGTAAAAAGCGTTATTACCAGAGGTTACAAAATTCCCTTTGTATTTCCCCCATTACCACAAAAAAGATTCCCAGATGTACCACCCCATCTGCAAAAACCTGCAGCGATAGAAATCTCAAAGCTGCTAGAAAAAAGAGTCATCCAACCAGTCCCGGCGGACCAAAGAGGATCCAGAACTTACTCAAGTTTCTTTTTAGTTCCAAAAAAGACAGGGGACTAGAGGCCAATTCTGGACCTAAGCACTCTCAATACATTTGTGAAGAAAGAAAAGTTCCGGATGGTCACGCTTCAATCGATCCTTCCGTTTTTGCAGAAGGACGACTGGATGTGCTCAATAGATCTCAGGGACGCCTACTACCACATCAAAATGGCCAGAGTGTCCAGAGATCACCTGCGCTTCCGGCTGGGAGCCAGCCACTTTCAATTTCGGGCCCTGCCCTTTGGTCTAACCTCAGCCCCCAGGGTTTTCACCAAATGCATGGCAGTGGTAGTGTCTCACTTGAGACACCTAGGATTCCGGGTGTTTCCGTATCTGGACAACTGGCTCCTTATTGCCACCACTGAGCATCAACTGATACAGGACAGGGACTACACAATCAGCCTTTGTGCTCAGCTAGGGATTTCGATAAATTTTGAAAAATCTGCGTTACAGCCCTCGCAACATATTTCATTTATAGGCGCAGATCTAGATACCCGTTCTATGCTACTAAAACTGCCCCTCACAAGAATAGCTTCCCTGCAAGATCACGTATCTCATCTACTATTGTCCAAAAAGTCCCCAGCCAATCTAGTCCTGAAAGTCTTAGGGCTCATGTCAGCTTCCCTCATTGTAGTTCCCATGGGGAGGCTACACATGAGAGTTCTCCAGTGGCTGCTGTTCACACAGTGGTCATTCCAGCAGTTACCCCTGACACACGAGATTCACATAATGAATACCTGCAAATCACACCTGTCTTGGTGGTTACAGAATCACAACTTCTTCAGCAGCCGGCCGTTTGTGTTACCCAAACCAACAGCCACAGTGACCATGGATGCTTCCCTGATAGGGTGGGGGGGGGCATCTTTCAGGGACAGACAGTCCAAAGCGAATGGTCCAGCTTAGAGTACAACCTGCACATAAATGTTCTAGAGATGAGGGCAGTGTTCCTAGCGTTGCAATACTTCTCCCCCCTTCTACCTCTAGAGACCATTGCAGTACAGACGGACAACATGTCCGTAGTCTGGTACATAAACAAACAAGGAGGAACCAAGTCTTACCAGTTGTGCAGAGAGGCCATGAGAATTTGGCAATGGGCAGAATCCACGGGTCACTTTCTAATAGCAACGCACATCCCGGGGGTATCCAACGTCATAGCGGACAGGTTGAGCAGAGCCATCCTGTTACCTCACGAGTGGTCCCTCAATCAGAAAGTGGCGGAAAGGATTTTCCGCAAATGGGGCCAGCCTTGCTGCAATCTGTTTGCGTCTCCAATGAACACCAAGTGCAGAAGCTACTTTGCCCTTTTACCCCCTCCAGGGGATGTCCCCAGGGATGCTCTGATTCACGATTGGCCCCCGGGTCTCCTGTATGCCTTCCCTCCTATACCACTGATCCGAAATTTCTTCAGAAAGCCAAGGACCAGGAGAGGACTATAATTCTCATTGCCCCATTCTGGCCTCGACAGATTTGGTTCCCCTTTCTTCAAACCCACCAAATGTGGGAGCCCTGGATTCTGGACCCAGTGCCAGACTTGCTGACTCATTCGGCAGGAGCTCCTCACCCGTTGCTCCTATCCCTCAAGTTAGCAGCTTGGCTGCTCCGCTTCCCTACTTAGCCAGGTCTGATCTTCTCTCTCCGGCGGTTCAGGACATTCTGGTCGCCTCTCACAAGGCTTCCACTACCAAAATCTACACCAGTAAGTGGAAACGTTTCATCTACTGGGCGGCTACACAGCACTTGGATCCCTTAGTAGCCCCTCTGAAAAAGATTTTGGAGTTCATGTCCATGCTATTTCATCAAGGAGCATCTACTGCCACTTTAAAAGTTCAGTTGGCCGCTATTTCTAACTTTCATGTAGGAGAAAACGGAGCTCCCATTATGGCTCATAGGCTTTGTAAAGCCTTCATGAAAGGGTCTTTTCATCTCAGACCAACAGTTAGGTTACCTACAGCTCCTTGGAATCTAAATTTGCTCTTATCCCAACTAATTTTACCGCCCTTTGAACCAGCTTCTTCCTGTTCCTTAAAGTTCTTGTCATGGAAAACTCTTTTCCTAGTAGCTATCACTTCAGCCAGACGAGTATCAGAACTTCAGGCACTTTCCATCAAGCAGCCATATTTAATTTTTCACCCTGACAGGGTATCTTTACGCACCAACCCTTCCTTCCTTCCTAAGGTTTGTTCAGTTAACAACATTAATCAATCCATTGAGCTTCCTACATTTTTCAAAAACCACTCCAACAAGCTGGAATATATGCTGCACAAATTGGATGTTCACAGACAACTTAGATTCTACCTGGATAGAACTAAGGACCATAGAAAAGCGGACCAACTCTTTATAGCCTTTGCGGACAATAAAAAGGGCATGGCAGTGACGAAGCGCACACTTTCTAAATGGCTAACTGACTGTATAACTTTCGTTTATTCTGCTTCAAATCAGATTTTGCCCACCAAACCAAAGGGACATTCTACTAGGTCAGTTTCCACATCTCTAGCTCATGCAGCTCGTCTACCATTGGATACTATTTGTGCAGCCGCCACTTGGTCTAAACCGCATACATTCATCACTCATTATAAAGTTGACAGGACTTCCAGGGATAGAGCATCTTTTGGTTCCACTGTGCTCAGGAACATTCTTCCGTGAGTCACTCAGGGTAACGGAGCTAGGGATGCTACCCATGTGTAAGAACAGACGGCGAGATTGAACACTCTCACATAAAGAAGTTATGTCCTTACCATAATGTTCCATGTGGATCCCCACCCTTAGATCTGGAAGAACGTACGGGTTTAGAAGTCTGGTCTGTCTCCCACTAGTGGTCTCTCTGTTGTTCCTACTGGCTTGAGCTAGTGTCTGGTCCTTTGTATACTTATGTATTCTCTTATACTCATAACCTGTGTTATTGCTGGATCTGGTTTTGTTTGCAAACTAGATCTGAGGTACAGGCAGAGGGAATTGTGGGAGGTAGTTTGGTCTCGAGATTCTCCTAGATGCATAGCTTTGCTAAGCGGCCGACTCGGAGCCTAGGATCGGCTCCGACACCTATGTGTAAGAACAAAGGCGAGATGAACACTCCACATGGAACGTTATGGTAAGGACATAACTTCTTTTTTTACTGCTGTGACAGTCCAGTTTATAGTAATGAAGAAGAAAATATACAAGTGTTATTTCAACATTCTTATGGCAACAGGTGTTAGTGTAGGGCTGCCATACACATGTTCCTGGATTCTAATACAGGAAATTCCAGACATTTTTGCTGTTGTTCTATTTCACATTATATTCAATCTCACTTATAGCATTTAGACTTAATCAGAAATAGTGGAGCTGATATGAATTATATGTATGGCTGGTAAGACACCCTTACTGTGTTTTTAAATGTATGACTGAGAGTATACTGTCTACTATGTTTGTGTAAGTATAATTTTGCTGTCTGGACTTGGATGGCCTTCACACTTAAATAGCACACACACACGCACACAAATGAATCTATATAGAAGGACCTTATCAGGTCATACACATATATGGTTAACACCTCAAACTGTCATCCGTATTTATGAATAATTCATGACTATGTCAGAGAAGCACTTCTTCTGTGGCAAAGATAGAAATTCACCATTGTGAAAGAAAATATTTTGTCCCTTTTTAATAGGTTTGAATCCCACACTGTAAGAATCGATTTTATCATAGGATCATTGCATCATAAGAGGTTACTAGGCTATTGGCCCTGAGGCCCTTATAAGCCTAGCCAAGAGTTTGGCAGAGTCTCTGGGACACAAAATCTGTCTCGCCAACAAGTCTTGTTGATGTCACAGACCAGGTTGAGGCCACACGCACAGGTTACTTGAGTGGAGCTTGACTTGCAGATATGTAGCAGTCCCATCAAAGTGGGGTCCATGATCGCCTTGTATGCCAGAGGTCACCTCTGAGGAGTCTGTATGAAACTGAGTAAAGGGATAGGGCTTTTAGCCTACCTTGAGGACCTGTCTTCTCCCAGTGAGGAACCTCTGTGGTCTCTCCAGCTGCTGCGTGTGCTTTGTGAGGTACATGATGAAAGGTGCTTTGTATCAATAATGGGCCTTATAAGAGAAGAATACAGGGATGTTATGACCTCCCTGTCCCTGGATGAGATACCTTTACTTATGAGGTGGGACCTGTAGAAGGCTTTCCATACAAGGGAAGCAACATGGTGGTCAAAAGTCAGGTTATCAACCTGGGTGCCCAAATCCTTCACGATTGATTGTGTGCTTAGGGCATTGTTATTAATGTGATAACTTGTGGGGACATCACTCTCCCCCAAAGGGGATGATGATGCATTTTTTGGTATTCAGCTTAAGGCCATGTTTCTGGCACCAGTCATTTGTCTGAGTGAGACCCTCTTGGAGGATGTCCACATCACTAGGGGAATTGATGACAGCACCCAGCTTGCAGTCATCTGCAAACTTGGTCAGCCATAGCCCACTGGTGTTGGTCTGCATCTCAGAAAGCTATATCCCAAATAATAGAGGCCCCAAGACTGAACCCTGGGGTACGCCGCTTGTTACGGGTCTACTGCTTGAAGTGGCTTCCCCTATTTTGACTAGGCGGGTTCTAACAGTGAGCCAGTTTGCTATCACCATCTGGTAACATATGGATTGATGCCTATTTGAGAGAGTTTATCTATTATGCCTGAGTGGGGAATAGTATCAAAGGCTTTTGCCAGGTCAAGGTAGGCGGTGTGCACCATCTTCCCCTCATCCATGGCTTTGGTGACTGTCTCAAACAAGTTGACCAACTTTAGCAGGCATGACCTCCCCTTGACTAAGCCACACTGTGTGGGATCAAGTGTTTGAAGGTTGCCAATGTCCTTGTTAATGAGGTCCATGATAATCCATTCCATGGCCTTGCCGATCAAGCTAGTTAGGCTGATGGGTCTATAATTTACTGGATCAGTGGATGCTCCACTTTTGTGTAAAGGGATGACAGTGGCTGTCTTTCAACTCAGCTGGGACAAAGCCAGTACTCGGGCTTTGGTTGAATAGGGTGCTTAATGGTGCTGCAAGTTCCTGCCTGAGTTCACATACGATGCAGCCTGGGATGTTGTCGGGTCCCATGGAGGCTGTATTTTTTGCCTTTGAGAGAGCAGTGATGACCTGTTCCCTAGATATAAGGGGAAGGGGCAGGTATTGGGGATGTCCTGATTTACTGATGGGGGGACAGAAGGGTAAAGTTTTTGCTGTATCTGTCAGCCAGCAAGTTTGCTATATTTACAGCATTTGTATAAGTGGTATCCTTGACCACCAGTTCTGAACAGTTGCGGACATATGTGAAGAAGGCCAGGGAGGATGATACTATAGGGATGCTGCAGTAGTTACTCATGTTGGTTAATACCTAGTCCAAGATATTATTACCTCTCATGGGGGTATCAACTAGCTGTTCCAAGGCATTTGCATTGGCAGAATCAAGGAATCTCTGGGCATTTGTGTTCTGGCATGAGTAGTTCTTCCAATCTATGTTTGGCAAGTTAAAGTCACCGAGGATCAGGGTAAATGGTTGAATCTTGATAGATTCGAACAGGTCCAAAAAGGCAGATTGGGCATCTTGAGTCAGACTTGGGGGCCAGCAGCTAGCTATGATTTGAATAGGGGTCTTGTCAGTGGTTAACTGCAGCTGGAGGGTCTCCTGTGCATCACACTGTTTGACCAGCCTGGAGGTGTGTATGTCTTTAATGTATATTTGATACTCCACCACTTTTGGTTTTACTGCCCATAGTTTGGGGTCTGAATGTATGATAGGATGCATAACCAGGTATGGCTGGGGTGCTCTCTGCAGCTTTGAACCAGGTTTTTGTGACTGCACAGATGTCAGCATTTTACAGGGTTAGGTTTGCTTGCAATGAGTGCAGCTTCATTTTTAGACTCCTAGCATTTAGCAGCATGACCTTTAATTTGTGTTTTGTTGAAATATCTATGTTGGTAGTTTTAACCTTATCACTTTTCTTAAAAAAGGCACTATAGGGGAGGTAAGAGCCTTTGCCAGATGCCTGAAGCCCAGGTAAGAAAGATGTAGGCTATCTCTGGCAAAGTATCATGGTCTATCAATCATATCTTCCCAGGCTATCAGTTACTGGATCCACCTGGAATGACACCAGAAACTAAGCCAATTGTTAAAGTCAATCATTTTCTGTTTGTATTGAGGCTTCATTCTGGATGACGGCAGAATGCTGCCTAAGGCTAAGGACATACCTGCCTGGGACACATAATCAGTGAGCTCAATAATGTCTCTCTTTATATAGTTCAGAGAGGTACATCTCAATTCATTCACGCCAACATGGACTTTGACAGAGTCATAACAGTACCTGTTGTTGAGAGACTTAAGTGCGTATGTGATATGGCGGATTCTAGCACCTGACAGATAACTAACCATGACTTTCTCCTTATCCAGCCTGGTGAGAGGTGCATCTGTGTGTCTCACAATGGAGTCTCCTATGACTAATATGTTGGGTTTATGGTGAAGCATTAGTGGCTGTGAAGCACAGGTGTGTGGACTGTGTATGTGGTGTGGAGGGCTGTGGAGATTGCATGTTTTTGACTCAGAGGTCTCCTTTGTGTATGTTTATGTGCAGGACCTCTGCATATGTAGGTGTGTGTTTTGTAGGTGTGGGTGGTGTTTCAGGTGTAGTGATTGTGTTGAAAACCTTTTTGGTGCCAGATATACTGGCTTGAAGGGGAGAGAGCTTGGACTCTAGGTTCCTAATGTAATTGCATCTATCATAAATTGTGTTTCTAGGTGGTAGATGGTTGCCTGGGTACATGAAGTAGTTGCTACACTGACTCAGGATGCCCATATCAACCAGACTGACAGGAGAAACTGTAGGAAATTGTCCATCCATATTTGTCAGAATCTGAGGGAGAAAGGCCAGGGAGAACTAGGGGGTGGGCTTAAAGCCCAAGTGCTTAAACCAAAACTAAGAGCTTAGAATAACACTTAAGAATAACACAACAATTTAGACAGGCTATAAACAAGCAGTAATAAATGCAACAGAAATGATGCAGTTAAACACTTTAGAGAACAGGCAGCAAATAGCAGGAAAAAAAGCAAAGCAAGATGAAGTAACAGAGTAGTATGAAGAAACACAAATTAAAAAAATATAAGCAGCTGAATAAAGTAGCTTTTTTATAAAGTGGAAAGGGAGAGAGCAGGAACAGAAGATAATTCAAGGTTAAAGGACTAAGGGGGTTGGCCTTCCCAAATGATCTCTGTATTAGGTAGAATGAGCTAAAGAGATGGGACTGGGAAGAGTGTCCCAGATCAAATTTACAGTAGAGGTGAGCAATTGCAAAAGCCACCAACTTTAAGAACAAAACAGCAATAGTGTGGGAGACAAAAAGTTTCAGCACAGATCAGAAAACAAAATTCAGCCAGCAAATATTTAAATAATTCAGTCACACAAAAATAAAGACGGGGAGAACACTGAACAGTTAAACAGTTAAAGTGCCAAAAATATACTTATCAGCTCTATATTTCCATATTGTTTGAGAAGCACTCTGTCAGAACACAAGGAGATTCTAGCAATGATCAGTGTATAAAGCCAAACCAAAAATGTGTTAGGTCATGAAATTTATGCCTCCATTATATGTCTGCCAAGTTAAAACACCTAACAGTTACAGCAGCAGACACCCTCAAATTAATGTTGCATCAGATTAACCTTCCAATTTTAAAAATTGCTTTCTTCCCTGCTTGGCACTGTTGTTCTCCTCTTAACATCTTGCAAACACTGTTGGCACCATTTCTCAGGTTTGCATACTACCAGTAAACAAGACAACAAGGATTGACAGGAAATCATTATTTGCCATTGCTCTACTCTGGGAATTATACATGTCTGGCATTAGAGGAGAGGGTGCTTAATTTAGGTCACAGAGGTAGGATGTTCAGGAGTCCAGAATATTTATTGGACTCTTGGTAAAGTACGACAGCCAAAGGTTTCTGTAGGAGGACTATTCTGCCTCCCAGTACAAGTCTGAGTATTGGAATAGTCTAGCCAAGGCTGTATCCAGTGCGACTGGCATCCTATGGACTGCAGAACAGTGTAAGCACCATTTCAATGACCTAAAAAGGCAGAAAAGGGATATGGTCAACCAGTGGTTGGATGAGTTTTAGACGCATAACATCCCACAGTTGTGTAAGTATGCTAATAAAGATAATTTATAATACATAGAAAGCTAAGTATAGGCAAGACTGGTATGCATAATCCTCTTCTGTTCTTTTCTTTTTCACGGCTAATCCTGAAATTGAGTTGAATTGGTAGGCTCTTGCTGATCATTTGGAGAGACTGAGGGAAGCAAGTGGTATGTATGCAGCACAAGAGAAATAGTATTGCAGCTTTAAAAGTTAGAGATCTTTTTGTTTTCTATACAATAGTAGCAAAGAGAAAATGCATATCCTAACTGTAGAAGCAAGTATGCTTGCATAACGTTGTAGCACAAACCATCTTTAAGTCTCAATGTAAGACTCTAGTCAGAGGTTGTGGGTTCAAATACCACAAGTAACAACTATAAAATACTGCATTTCTTTAATAATATTACATAAGTTAAACTCTATACAAGTGGCATAAATGCCCTGCTGTTAATTGTAATTTGTATAAGTGGACCAAGCATATGTTCAGTATATGCACATTGCAAGAATTAGTTTGAGCAATCTATATAGTTTGTAGTTCAGGACATATACTTAAATATAATAGTTCAGATAAAATAGTTGTGTAATTGTGATAATGCATTGTATGTCACATATGATGGTGCTAATTTTATCTCTTTTTTTCTCTCACTCCAACCCTTATCTCTCTTTTTTATTTTCTGTGTTTTGTCAAAATATCTCTATGTCATCCATCTGTAACAAATCACTAAATGCTTCACTGCACAGTGAGGTAGGCCAAACCCAGTGACTCAGCCTGCCCCTGCTCTACCGGCTCCAACACTGACACTCAGCACATCTGCGACCCAACCTGGCAGTACTGACTTTGCTGTCCCTGCACTACCTGCACCGTCAGGTAGCACTACCCTGGCAGCTGATGCTGTGGTACCCTTCAGGAGTATTCACAGAGGTGGGGATTTCACCACCCTCCAGGAGATGCCAGGGTTGGTACATAAAGTTGTGCACCACTCCATTGATGTGCACCTATGCCTGATGAAGAGGCTGCTCTCCCTCATGATCCATAGAAGGAGAAGATGTCAAGCACTCCAGCAGCCAGCAGAGTAAGGGGACAGTGATGACAGTCCTGCAGGTGAGGACTAGATTCTTACTGTCTCCATGTTTGACAAGAATGAACTTGCATGGTACCCTCCCTCACCACAATCATGGTGTCCCACATCATCCCTGTGTCTTGTCTTGTTTGTCATGTTTGTTTGCATTTGCTTCCTCGCCCACCCAACTTACCTGACCCAGAAATACCAACATCCCCTATCCAGCATTCCTCTCTTACTGAAGTAAAAAAAAACAAAATGGGCATCTGTCCCACAAAAAATATCATCCCATACATAGGTCTCCATTTTGCACACGGGTCTTCTTGACAGACTTGATTCAGTCCAATTGGCTATATAACAGGATTGTCTTGTTGTCACCTCTCTTTGTGGAGTTGACAGTCCAAATTCAACTAATATTCTGTACATGTTTTCAGTTTACACTGTTAAAGAAATGGATAGCTGTGGATGTTATGTAGTCCAATCTCGCCTACATTCTTACCCGTGGGTTCGGAGCCAAACCTCGGCTCCGACTCAGCCATACTCTACCTCGAAGTCTTTCAATTGGCTCGGCTAAGCGGTATCGTATGCTGCACTGCTCCCTTTCCCCAGATCTCGTTTGCCGCTCGTAAAGCTCAGACGTGGTCTCGCTCTTGGCTGTGGCTAAGTATAACTTTTTGTCTTCTTTGACTAAAATTTTGCTCCAAAAGCTATTTTCATAGCTAGGTGTGCGTGTGTGTTGGATTGTGGAAGCTGTTTTGTGCGGCCTTTCATGGCCTTTGTCTTACTTTTACTATTGGTATCCTATCTCCCAATGGGCTAGGCCCATTTCAGTTAGAGGACCTAGTCCTCCTTTGGTTATCTGTTTTCCCTTCTGTGTTTGTTTTGTTTTTTAGGTACCTATCCCTCTGGGCTAGGGCCATTTAAGTTAGAGGACCTAGTCCTTTCCCTTGTTTTTCCTGTCAGGACCATTTGAGTTAGAGGTCCTTGTGTGGAGTCTGCAGTTTATTTAGATTCTAGTTCCTGCGCTTGTTGCTGGTGCCAGTTTTTCTGTTGTGTTGTGTCTAGTGTCCTGCCGACCATGTCTAAGGATACAAAAGAACATAATCCTTCGGGTTTTAAAAAATGTAGTAAATGTGGGTATAAGATGTCGATTACTGAAGGGCACTCTGTGTGTGTTTATTGTTTGGGGGTTATCCACCTTCAGGAGTCTTGTGCATTCTGTTACGCATTCAGCCCTCATGTTCTTCAAGAAAGGAAGAACAAACTATTTCTGAAGGGATTACTGAAACCCTCCTTCGAGGAAGATTTGGAGAGGTCTTCTAGTGCTAAGTCCTCTCCCTCTAAAAGAGACAAAACCTCCAAAGCAAAAAAAGATCTCCGGCTCTGTCTGTCTTATCAGAGCCTCCGGAGAAAGTTACCAAGTCTACTGTGGCTTCCTTGGCTCTACTGTCTTCGGTGCCGAAGGAAGTTTGTGAATCGACAGAACCTACATCAGCTCCCAGCCTCTCGGCGCCAGTGACGGAGATACTAGCTCGGAGCCGGTCTCCAGTTTTTCTTCTGGTCTCTCCTCCTCTCAGGTCTCCTTCAGAGAGGAAGTCTAGATCTCCTACCTTGTCCTCTAGGTCCTCCAGGACTCTCTCTGATGTGGATGTGGATAGAGTGATGCAGAGACTGCTCCAATCACCGGTGCTGGCTAAATTGCTTTCGGCTCCAGCTCAGTTGGCTCCAGAGCCCGTCACCCATCCAGCGTCGATAGTTCCTCCTCCGAGCGAATCTCAACCTTCGGAGCCAGAGTGGTCAGCGCTGTCTGATGCTTCTAGGTCAGCTCCAGTAGCCCATCTGGACTTATCAGCTCCGATCTCATCTCCGACCCCATCATCTCTGTCCACGGGGTCCAGGATTCATGGTTCCTTGGTCGGACCCGAGGGGGAGGTCTTGGGACACTCTTCGACTCCTAGCCTCCCTCTTGGTGCTTCAGCTCGGGTGAGTCTGATCCTTGCTTCAGCTTCGGACCTTGTCCTTTCTGCTCCGAGGTCTTCCATGGTTGGTCGATCTTCAGAGCTGGGAGGACTAGCTTTCGATGTCATGTGGAGTGTGCTGGCCAGGTCCTCAGCAGCATCATACAGCACTAACACTCTACCCCCTCCAGCTCCGGTATCAGTCTCTGATCACCCCCTATCTTTGGACAGCGGAGTCCCAAGGCCTCAGGATACCTCCATGAGTGGTCCCCAAATTACTGAGGGCCCCCCCAGAGTTTTTGCCTGATGAGTCACCCAGAAAAAAAAATGTGCAAGAGGAAGTACATTGACTCCCAGGAAGAGTCTCTCACGTCAGACACCGACCTCGAGGAATCAGAGGGGTCCCCCAAGTTGTCCTCTGAGGATATCTCTTTCTCTGATATCCTAGAGATCTTGAAGCAGAGAGGTGACTGGCCCACTAAACCCCCCTCTGAGGAGGAGTCAGTGTCCTGAAGGCCTTTGGGGCTCAACCCCTGCATCCTGGGTTTCTCCACCCTTTATCGAACTCCTGGATTTGGTTTGTCGAAGGGTGTGGGAAACCCCTGGCACTGTGGAACCAGTCCCCAGGAGGCCTAACAAATTTCTGTCCACCCCTGCTGATAAAGAGTTTCTCATGAAGGGTGTTCCAGTACATGGCATGGTGGAGGCAGCGGCCACCAAGAAGGAACTGGCTGAGACTT
This sequence comes from Protopterus annectens, assembly GCF_019279795.1. Lineage (NCBI taxonomy): Eukaryota > Metazoa > Chordata > Ceratodontiformes > Protopteridae > Protopterus > Protopterus annectens. The sequence goes on along the minus strand of NC_056744.1, from coordinate 1,388,012,279 downwards.
CGTCTACCATCCATCCCCTTAACAAGGAGTCTAGAACCATGGATCAGTATGGGAAGCATATGTTTTCTTCAGTGGCCTTTACTCTGCGGTCGCTGAATTACTTGTCACATTTCACATGGCTCCAAAGAGATCTCCTGAAAGCGCTTGGAGATTCTCTACAGGGTAATGTTTCTGACATAGTGGCTCAGAAAGTAAATGCTCAGATGTCTACTCTAAATTCTTTGCTAACTCCTCCATGAGGCTGATCTCTTACGCAGCCGAATGAGTGAGTAGGGCAGTGAGTTCCGGAGTTTCTCTCAGGAGGCACTTCTGTATGCGCCTCTGTAATTTCACAGAGGCTTTCAAGTCTACATTCACCAATGCCCCGTTTGATGGTTCCTCGTTGTTCAGAACCAAGGTGAAGGACACTCTCAATAGGTGCGAGCAAGAGGGAAAAACTCTGTCTGCTGTGGGAGTCCATTTCTCCATGCCTTCTAGACCTTATCCCAAGATCCAGAAGAGTGGGAAAATGTGGTTCAAGAAATTGCAGAGGTTTTTTCATGATGCACAAAGTGATTCCCCCTCCAGAGGCAGGGGAGGGGGTGGTAACTCAGGTAGACGCTGCCCTAGAATCAGAGGAGGCCCACGTAACCAGGGAGACCACGACTCCTTTTGGGGTTCTCCCTACCAGCGCTCCTGATGGGAGGCCTGACTGTGCATCTCCGGAGCCAGTCGGGGGTCGCATTTCACTGTACCCAGAAGCCTGGCAGGACATCACCCAGGACCAGTGGGTATTAAAAATAGTTTCTAGAGGATATCACATTCCCTTCTCTTCTCCCCCCCCCCACCGATCAAAAGAATCCCAGACTTTCCAACCAATCAAAGGGATTCCACAGCTTCAGAGGTTATAAAGCTGCTAGAAAAAGGAGCCATCCAGCATGTCCCCTCAGACCAGATCGGATTAGGGACTTACTCCAGATTCTTTTTGGAAAAGAACAGGGGACCTGAGACCCATCTTGGATCTCAGCCACTTGAACCTTCACATAAAGAAGTCCAAGTTCCGAATGGTCACTTTGCAATCTGTTCTCCCATTGTTGGGAAAAGAAGTGTGGATGTGCTCTATCGACCTCAAGGATGCTTACTACCACATAAAGATGGACAGGGCATCCAGAAGTCATCTATGCTTCCGGCTGGGAGCCAGTCATTTTCAATTTTGTGCCCTGCCCTTTGGTCTCACCATAGCCCCCAGGATGTTCACCAAATGTATGGCAGTGGTGATGGCTCACTTGAGATGTCAGGGATTCCAAGTGTTTCCATACCTGGATGACTGGCTCCTTTCTGCCACCACCAGGCATCTGCTACTACAGACCAGAGATGCCACTATCAAGCTGTGTTAACAATTGGGCATCACTCGAAACTGGGAAAAGTCTGCCTTGCTGCCCTCGCAGCATGTCACCTTTATAGGCGCCGAGTTAGACACCGTGCTCATGTGGGCGTTTTTACCACAAGAAAGTATTCAGGTTTGCAACAACAGGTATACGTGTTGCTCTCTCTAAAAAAAGTGAAGGCAAAAATGGTTCTCAAATTGTTAGGGACAATGGCTGCAACAATTATGCTGGTTCCTCTGGCAAGGCTATACATGAGGCTCCTTCAGTGGCTACTCTTCGCCCAGTGGTCTCTACAACATCTTCCACTTTCTCATCTTATAATGATCACAGACAAGTGCAAGCAAGATCTACGCTGGTGGCTTCACACCAGCAACCTCAATGCGGGAAAACCCTATGTCCCATCCCCTCCTGTTGCCACAGTGACCACGGATGCCTCCCAGATGGGGTGGGGGGCATTATCTCAGCAGGACAGTCCAAGGCACTTGACAGGAATATGAGATACACCTGTATATCAATATTTTGGAGATGAGAGCAGTGCTACTAGCATTGCAAGCACTTCAGAGCTTTCTTCCTCTCGAGACAATTACGATCCACTCAGACAATATGTCGGTGGTATGGTATCTGAACAAACAGGGAGGAACCAAGTCATACCCCCTTTGCAGAGAGGCTATTTGAGCGTGGCAGTTGGCAGTGTCTTCCCAACATTTTCTTGTAGCAAAGCATATTCAGGGGAAGTCCAACGTGATTGCCGACCGGTTGAGCAGAGCTATTTTGATGCCTCACAAGTGGTCCCTGAACAGTCAAGTTGCAGAGCAGATTTTCTGCAGATGAGGTCAGCCTTGCTGCGACCTATTTGCCAGTCACCTCAATTCCAAGTGCAGCAGCTACTTCACCCTTATCCTCCCTCAGGGGGAGTCACTCAGGGACGCTCTAGTTCATGATTGGCCCTCCGGTCTACTTTATGCCTTCCCGCCTGTTCCTCTGCTGACAAAGGTTATTCAGAAAGCGCAATCTTAATAAATTTTGGTTTCGGATCTGTTTCACCTGGTGGTTTTCTCTTCAGTCATTGATCTGTGTAATTTCCAGTATTTGGAAGGACTGTTGGACTACTCTGATACCTGGTTTACTTTTACGTTTTTATCAGTTGATTTTGTTTTTTGTCTTTTCCGAGTATGGTGTCTGAATCTGTCAGTGAACCAGTTAGCAAGTTTCCCAACGCTACACCAGAGCTACTTAGACCAAGCACGCCAGGTACTAAAACCCAACCTTCAATGCCTTCTGAAATCCATAATATTAGTACGAAATCATTGGATTTACTGCTCAGTAAAATTGACTCTATGCTACTCAGAACTGACTTGTTGGAAAGGGCACAATGTGGTAAATCTGTCTTGAACCCTAAGGGGAATTCAGTATTTAATCGTACTACTTCACCTGTTTGTTTGAATTCAGCGCCTATTAATGCAGTTAACATCGACGAGGTTGGTGATATTCCAGGTGCTCAGGTTTCATTGGGGAATGTTATGAGCATTCCTGAAACAGACATCTTGGCTAATAAAGCATTAGTGAATTCAGGATGTGCGGTTAAAGCTAACGTGACTGTTGCAGCAGGTTTGTTTGACGTCAACACCGAAGGGCAGAGGAGAATTCCGGCTGTTGGATCTGACGGTAACCTGCAACAGAACACTTCTGATTTTCCGTTGAATCTACATGACTCTGGGCTCCCAAGGCAAGTTAATATGTCTCTCACGCCATTTGTGGATGTAATTGTAAAGAATACTACATCAAATACAAGCCGGCAATTTGAGGGTAATATTACAACAAACACAAGCCATCAATTTGAGGGTAATAGCACTAATTTGCCATCTACAGGGAACAACAGGATGCAGCCTTTGGTGAGTAACAACTTCGTTAACTACCCTGACTTTTCGAATTGGGTTTGTGTTAACCCATTGTTTAACTCAGAAGCACCTGCTGCATTTCTTCAACGTAATACCACTGAGCCTGATATATCTAGCAACTTAAAAACATTTGATAATATTTTGCTTAAAATTAAAAAATGACAGCTCGAAATAGCGTACTTCAATGAATGTCTGGTTCGAAGAATAGTGCCAAAAGGTTTAAGACATTTCCAGTATCCGACTGGCTTGGTTGCAAATTCTGCATTTCATCAAGAACTGGTTTCTATGTTTGACAGGCACGGTTTTGAGTTGCTTAATTTAATGATCAAACACTATACACTACAAATTGATGAACTTAATGCTGAAGCAACTGTGTTGGATAATGCAATAAAATCGGACCTTGTTTTTGATAGCTATAGATTTGATTATGCCAGATTGTTTAGCAGCATTGATGATTACCTTGTTAAATTAAAATCTGTTAAGGTTAAAAAACTGGACAGGGACTCTAAGGCTTATAGAGAAGGGGTCGCTTATCCTACCCTCCTTTAGGCCAGATATGGAGGGCTAACCCTGGACCTCACACTAACATTCCCAACAATAATACACCAAATGATGTTGTTGATGGTGTTTTTTCTAATAATAACCCTGCAGTCAACACTCAGAATGATTTCCTGTCAGGTAATGACAGTTTACTATCAGTTGAATTGCATAGGAGTGAGAGGATCCAGAATAGAAACAACTTTAATATAAGTAATAACATCAATACACAGGATAATTTTTTAGGAGCAAGACCCAAATCCCAGCGTCAATGGCAGAATCGATCCAATCAGAGGAGAATAAATCGGTAACATCTTTAACTCTTCAAGCTCAGAATTCTAACGTGTATTTAGAAGATGCTGTTGACATTCAAGCATCCCCTTTTCACCCAATAGATGCTGGTTTGGATGTTCATAATGTGCAGCAGGGCCCAGTTATTAGTACTAACACTTTAGGTGACTTCTATCACCACTGATATGGCGGATTTAATGGCTAAGGGTCACACATATGTACCCCAACACCACTTGGACTTTGTTAAGGCTATCATTGATGTAAAAAATTTTATTAGGAAGCTTAATTTTAAACTTATGATGGGAGGGGGAGCTTATACTGATATTTCTAGCCAACTACATGTGCCTAGTACTTTTAATCCACCACTCCATCCACTTTTGTCTACGTTTGAGCAGATTTCTGAGGTGGATATTAGGAGCCATAAAAATAAGTTTAAACAACGTGTTCCACATAATAATATTACTGAAATTGAGTGCATTCAAGCTCTTCATTCTAACAATTTACGTATTTGTAAACTGGACAAAGGTGGGGGGGGGGGTGATTTTTGAGAAGAATGATTATTTTGACCGAATGATTTCGTTACTTGATACTCCTGCCTATGCACTGAGTTCTAAAAATGAAATTAGCAGCGCATACAGGATTATTAAGGACCACATTGAAGAGATGTTCCTGGAGGGTAGGATTAACCAGGACTTATTTAATTATATGTTAACTTCCTATCCCAGGACTCCGTATTTTTTCAGCATACCAAAAATCCATAAGAACTTGATTGACCCCCCCATGCGTCCTTTGATTGATAGCTGGGGTTCACCAACTTATGCCTGTGCCAAAGTGATTGACAATATATTACGAAAATACATTTTACAGGAGGTGCAAATTTGCAAAGACTCGTGGACATTCTTATCCAAAATTAATGAGTTACACTACGAGGACCACCTTAACTTTCTTACGGTGGACGTTAAAGATTTATATACTTGTATCCCTCAAGATATAGTGGTTGAGTGGGTGAGTGATAGGTTAAGATCCAGAGAGGCTAGCGTTTATGATATCTCGCTAGTAGTTGAACTTTTAGATTTAACACTATCTAAAAATTTTTTCATGTTTGGAGACAACTACTACTTACAAACTGTTGGAGTTGGTATGGGTTCACCCTATGGCGCCAGTGTGGCAAATTTGGTTATGGCCCACTGGGAGCACCAATTTGTCTTTAACCATTCACTATATTCTGAGCATATAGTATATTATACATGTTATTTAGATGATATTTTTATCCTTTTTAACGGGAATGAGGTACAAGCTACTGAATTTGTAAATCATCTTAATCGTACTACTGACTTTTTGGTGTTCACTTCAACTTTTAGTGATAAGCAGATACCTTACCTTGACATTTTGTTAGTTAAGGACCCTATCGCTACTTGTTTTACATCAAAGATCCACAGGAAGCCCACTTACTCTAATACCTTGTTGCACTTTACAAGTTGTCATCCGTTTACACAGAAACGTGCAGTTGTTAAAGGACAACTTGTTAGAGCTGCTAGAATTATTAGTAGGGATGATGAGTATACTGAAGAATGTACAACTCTAAAAAAGATGTTTTCGAGTCGAGGTTATCCCATTAAATTAATTGAAGATCTAATCGGTGAAATTTCACTGAAAAGGAGATCAAACTTTTATGTACCATTACTACAAGTTAAGAAAAGTGCTGAATTAACAACAACAGCACTTCCTTTGAATAGTGTGGCAGTTGACAATGAGGATAGGGCTCTTATGTTGGACCTACCTAGGTTTATTACCACCTTTGCAGTGGATAGTACTAGCTTGTGGTACATTGTCAAAAAGAATTGGCACTTGTTTAGAGCAGACCCAGGGGTGTCCTCTAAATTAGGTCTAACACCGAAGGTGACATATAGGAAAGCTAGGAATCTCAAATCTTGGTTTGAGATGAAACCACCTCCTACCAGATCCCCGGGTATGTTTAAATGCCACTCTTGTAACTATTGCAAATACATAATTGAATCCAATAGATTCACAGTTAACAAGCACGAATTTAAACTAAAATATAGAATTAATTGTAATTCAAGGATGCTTGTCTATTTAGCACAATGTCAAATTTGCTTGGCCTACTACGTAGGAAAAACTGAACGCAAGTTCAGGGAGCGTATTTATGAACATCAGTACGCTATAAGGAAACATAAAGAAACTATTGCACTTGCCAAGCACATTCTTGATTTTCCTACTCACCAGTTTAAGTTCATTGGGATAGACCAGGTAGTCTGTGATATTAGGGGTGGTCCTACTACATTAAAGTTACTTGAACTTGAATTACACTGGCAGATTAGATTGGAGGCATACCATTTCCCAGGTCTCAATGAAGCATGTTCCATCTCGAGTATATTGAGTATTTTAAGTCTTAAAAGATAGACTTACTTCGTTAAGTACTACATGTATTTTTTAGTATTCCTTTATTTATAGAATATATCTCCATTTTATTCTGTATATTAAAAACTTTTTAGTTTTTAGTAAGGAATAATAATAAGGGTTTTGGTTATATGTATCAGTTAGTTAAGTGATTTTTTAATTTGTATCCATTAATAGATTTGTAATTTCATATGAGGCTTTGGTCTTGGTTTTTATATTTATATTTACATCATGGTCAGCAACGCCTCTAGGGTTTTATAAATTTTGTAACCTAACAGCTAAGGTTTATTTTTCATTAACTATTATGTCTTAATGATTTATATATTTGTCACACATATATTTATTATTTATTTTTAGTGTCATGTATTTTTTCTTTAGTAATTAATTTATTATATTATATATTTTTTATTGTTAGATGTTTCATCTAAATGCATTTAATTGTATTCATATGCATCTTTAGTGTTTATTGATTTCAATTTACGTTTATTAATTGTGCTTAACTGCTGACAATTTAGTGTTTTAAATACTGCATTGTGATGGAGTGTAATTTATTCTGAAGAAGTTTGCCCATCGAGCAAACGAAAAGCGCTTTAATAAATTTTGGTTTCGGATCTGTTTCACCTGGTGGTTTTCTCTTCAGTCATTGATCTGTGTAATTTCCAGTATTTGGAAGGACTGTTGGACTACTCTGATACCTGGTTTACTTTTACGTTTTTATCATCTTATAATGATCACAGACAAGTGCAAGCAAGATCTACGCTGGTGGCTTCACACCAGCAACCTCAATGCGGGAAAACCCTATGTCCCATCCCCTCCTGTTGCCACAGTGACCACGGATGCCTCCCAGATGGGGTGTGTGGGGCATTATCTCAGCAGGACAGTCCAAGGCACTTGGCAGGAATACGAGATACACCTGTGTATCAATATTTTGGAGATGAGAGCAGTGCTACTAGCATTGCAAGCACTTCAGAGTTTTCTTCCTCTTGAGACAATTACGATCCACTCAGACAATATGTCGGTGGTATGGTATCTGAACAAACAGGGAGGAACCAAGTCATACCCCCTTTGCAGAGAGGCCATTTGAGCATGGCAGTTGGCAGTGTCTTCCCAACATTTTCTTGTAGCAAAGCATATTCAGGGGAAGTCCAACATGATTGCCGACAGGTTGAGCAGAGCTATTTTGATGCCTCACGAGTGGTCCCTGAACAGTCAAGTTGCAGAGCAGATTTTCTGCAGATGAGGTCAGCCTTGCTGCGACCTACTTGACAGTCACCTCAATTCCAAGTGCAGCAGCTACTTCACCCTTATCCTCCCTCAGGGGGAGTCACTCAGGGATGCTCTAGTTCATGATTGGCCCTCCGGTTTACTTTATGCCTTCCCGCCTGTTCCTCTGCTAACAAAGGTTATTCAGAAAGCGCAATCCTTGGGAAACAAAATAATTCTGATTGCTCCACAGTGGCCTCATCAAATTTGGTTTCCCTTTCTCCATCCCTATCTCATGGAAGCCCCCTGGATTCTGGAACCACAGCCAGATCTACTGATTCATATGTCAGGGCAGTTCCATCCCTCCCTCTCTTCAGACTCTCCGGTTGACAGCCTGGCTACTCCACTTCCATCACTAGTCAGGCTTCATCATTTTTCTCTGTAAGTGGTTCATATTCTGTCTTTTTTCCCATAAGCCTTTGACCAGAAAGATTTATTCCAGTAAATGGAAAAGATTCTCCATCTGGGCTCATGCAAGACAAATTGGTCCTTATACAGCTCCAATTTCTTCAGTTCTGGAATTTCTCTCCATGCTTTTTAATCAGGGGTCAACAGCCACAACCATTAAAGTACAGTTGGTGGCTATTTCCACTTTTCACATCACTAATGAATCCAGTCTAATGGCGCATAGACTTTGTAAGGCATTCTTGAAGGGCACTATGCTGCTTCGCCCTCCAGTCTTTAACCCGGTCATGCCTTGGGACCTAAAGTTTGTGCTTCAATGTCTCACTTCTTCCCCCTTTGAGCCTGCAGCTACTTGTGAATTGAAATATTTGACTTGGAAGACTATCTTTTTGGTAGCCATCACTTCAGCTAGACATGTCTCAGAGCTCCAAACTTTGTCAATCAGACCGCCTTACTTGATATTTCACAAGGACAGGGTTTCCCTCAGACCAAACCCTTCCTTTATGGTGAAAGTGGCTTCAGTTAGTAATCTCAACCAATCCATTAAACTGCCTGTATTTTTCCAGAGTTTTCTAATAGGGCAGAATTTAAATTTCACCAGCTGGATGTTCACAGGCAGTTGCGTTTTTATTTGCATAGAAAGAAGTATCTTAGAAAATCGGATCAGCTATTTGTCTCATTTTCAGAAAATTGTATTGGGTCTCCTGCTTCCAAAGTGACCTTGTCTAGATGGATCTCTAGTTGTATTTCCTTCATTTATGCCTCAGGTGGTAAGGATTTACCATTTACAGTGAAGGCTCATTCTACCCGATCGATGTCTACCTCTACAGCATTTCAGGCCAGGATGTCTAGATTTGTGCCACGGCTATATGGGCATCTCCTCACACCTTTATTACTCTACAAATTGGATTTGGTATCCAAAGGCAGACCTTCCTTTGGTTCCACAGTGCTCAGGAGTATTTTCCACTGAGCCTCCCAGGGTTCAGGTGCTGGGGACGCTGTCCCGCGGATATGAATGTAGGCAAGATTGGACTACATAACATCAAGATGTTATGTACTCACCATAACGTTCGATGTATGTAGTTCATCTCGTCTCACATTCTGACTTACCCTCCCGCCTTCCCCCATCCTGGAGGACCTAGAGGTTAGTTCTGGTTTCAGTACTCCTTTTATTATTAGAATGTTTTTTCTTCTCTATGTGTTATGTGTATGGAGCATGAGTGATTGAGTGATTGAGCTTGCAGCAAACAAGATCTGGGGAAAGGGAGCAGTGCAGCATGGGAGACCTCTTACCCCAGCCAATTGAAAGACTTCAAGCTAGAGTATGGCCGAGTCGGAGCCGAGGTTCGGCTCCAAACCCACGGGTAAGAATGTGAGGCGAGATGGACTACATACATCAAATATTATGGTGAGCACATAACTTCTTGTTCTTTCCTAACTCCCTCCTGCACATACCTATATTGCTTTCCTGTGTCCTTCCCCTGCTTGCTCCCCATTTCACCACTTACCTATCTACCCCATTTTAACATCTATAATCTGGTCAAAAAATAGAATCACACACAACACACATAGGTGCGAAGAAAACCAATGGAGCCCTTCACTTTTTTGACCTCTATGTTTACACTGAGTTTGGCATCGTGCACCAATACAAAACAGTGGTGAAAGGTTCTGTGGTGTGGTTACCTTTGTGCAATGTCACTTAAACACACTGTGGTATGGCAAAATACAGTAACACAGTATAACAACAGAATAAAATAAAGCTAGAGTAAAGTAAAATTGCATTGCTTTATCAATACCTATTTAAAAGTATTGCATACATCTGTATTTGAACCCTGTATCATCTGGGCTCAAAAAAGAATGTGTCTATGCATTTACACCTGCTGCCCCATAATCAGCTAGCAGCAAGTGTGTTTCATACTCCCAGTACTGAGAACATTCAGAATTTTAGCAATGAGCCTCATGTTTACACACTACTTAACTATGCACAAACAGGAAAGGCAGTAGAAATTGGTATTTCCCATGCACAAACACTTTGACAACCGTCCCAATGCTCATTGTTTGCACTATGCAAAGTAAATAATAGCATGTATTACTTTTGTTTAGTGTCTATTTACTCTTTATGCCATGGAACTACACATGGAAATATAAAAAAATGAAGGCCCTAAGAAAATGTCACATATTTACAATGCAGCCATGGGTTACCTCCACTGATGCACTGCACTCCTGGTCTCTCAGTCCTTTTTCACAAATATATCAACTGCACTACATAAATTAAAACAAATTTTGTGTTATATACCATGCACATCTTTAGAATGATAATACACATTCAGATTTTTAAATACTTGTAATAATGTGGACACCTGTCTGTATGTAGTTTGTAAAGCTGTTTGTTAAAGTATACCTGCACATTGGAACTCAACCACCACATACTACACATTGCACACTCATCAATCTGGTAACATGCAAAACTTGAAATATCTTGACAGTTGAACATCCATTTCATGCAGTCCTCCCAATAGTATCTCTCCTAACATCTAGTGCTGATAAGTTGTCCTGCAGCCTTGTAAAAGTCTTGTGCTGTGGCATTTGCATGAAGCACTATGTTCTCCAATATGTGTGCTTAGATAAGTGGGGGTTCTGTTTTCACTTTAGTCAAGTGGGAAGTGTGTGTGTGTGTGTGTGTGTGTGTGTGTGTGTGTGTGTGTGTGTGTGTGTGTGTGTGTGTGTGTGTGTGTGTGTGTGTCTAGCCAGAAGAGCATAAGAGTGCATCTGACAGTTACCACTCTGAACCCATGGATCAACAATATTTTGACACTTTGCACAAGGGTACACATCCATTTTATGCAGGTCTCCAAACATCCACTGCTGATATCATCCACCATAAGTTGCTCTGCATCCTTGTAAAAGTCAGACTTGTGCAGTGATGCTTGCGTAAAGTCCTGTGTTCTTAGGTAGGGCTTGTGTTCTCACTGCAGTCAGCTGGGGTGTGTGTGTGTTTGTGCACTTGCTTGACATTAGAGAGAATATTTTACACCAGCATATGGGGCACTGCTATTGCCATTTTCTCCTCACCAGACACTGCTATCAGTATTCCCCTGAGGCTAGGGTCAGAGACTGGTCTGTAGACCAGGTGCAAGTCACCTTTTCCTGTAAGATACAGATTACAGTGACAGGGCTTTCAGTCTATCCACATATGTCATAGCATAGTTTGTAGGACCTGTGTTTTCTTCATGAGAATTCATGGGCATTTTCTATATGGGCAGTAGTAATATCCCAGCTGTGTGCAATAGACATGTGTGAGTTGTTAATGCTGCATCCATGTCTTTTACGTCTCTTACTTGTCTTGAAAAAGGTCTTCAAAGCCATGCAAGATAAGAGCACTATCATCCTGTTGAACTTGACCAGTCCAAGACATTTGACACAAATCCACACTGAGGTATTCACTCAACACTGTCAGATGTGGCATAAACACCTATATCACCAAGTGGGTATGTCACAAAAGGAGATAATGCCAGCCCAGCTCTCTGGAATTTTGTAAATAAGTATACATCATTTGTGAATATCAACATGATTTATATAGAAGTGAGACAAAGAGAGATACTGTCAGCACAGCTGTCTGGAATTTTGCAAATGGTTATGTGCCATTTGTGAATGTCAACATGCTTCATGTAAGATGTTTGTGTTACAACTGTATTAGAACTATATGTTATGTGTATATCAAACTGCTGGTACAGAAGAATGTGTTGAAAAGGTGTTTTACAAAGTACTGAGCTTACAGATGTAACCACAGTGTACCCTACTGGATTAGAACAGAAATGTACCTGCACTATTGTAACTGTTTATATGTATATATTTTAACAATGGAAACTGGAGTTAGCTTCAGAAAAATAGCTGAAATTAAATTATTTTATAGCCACATAATAAAAGGATGTTATCTTTCAGTTTTAGTGCAGTAACAAACACAATGTCTAGAACCAGAGGTTCACTGTATTGTTTTGGAAGTCATTTTATTGTTTTATGACTTCCCAGATCTTTCTTAGGTCTAAGAAAAGCCTTGCCTGTGTATTTTCACAGGTAGATGCTAAACGCTACCAGCTGCATCAATGGGGGTTTTACCTGGGATAGAGTCAGATGACAAGAAGTGACATTCTGCAAGCTATCCCAGCAGTAATATTTGAGATATGAATTTAAGAACTCTGAGAGAGACTGAGTATTTTGTATTTTGTGTTTGACCTGACAAGAAGACCCATTCACCACATCTGCCTTGCTTGCTCTTAAAGTAAGTTACTAGGGTGCAGTAATTCTCTTAGATACAGTCAGTAATATAGCAAAGCTTAATTTAGATGTTTTTCTTTATTTCAGACTGTCCTGAATGTTGTTTTAAATACTCCCTGTGATTTTGAACTCTGACGTTACAGTGATCATATACTGTGTATTTTTTTTGTTCTTTTATTATTTATTATTAAATATATTTAAACCTTTCATTATGGCTGATATTTGTGAGACATATTTAAGTTCTGAGAGTACTTGCATATTTAGTAATCCAAAATTAGGCACCGGAGGCCAGCAGTTCCAACACACAAGTGATTTAATGTTCAAACACAGAAAAAGGGACACACATCCACAAATAACATAAATCCTGATAAAAACACTTCCCCTTACGTTTTCGTCTCATAGAACTTCATCAGATGGGCAAAAACCTCATAGTTACCTAGTTAAATAACTTTTCCTGTTTGAATAGAGCAATGAAATCAGTAATTCAATTAGTTACCAAGATACAGAAAGAGTGGATTCTAAACTGCATGTGATAGTCTTACTAGTCTAGCACCATCTGGTGGACAAATAATAAAACACACGAAAATGTATATAAATCAAGAATTCACTTAAATAAATAAACCACAATAAAATAGCATGAATATACATAAAAATATTAAAAAAATGTAAAATTTTCACAATTTTTCAGACCTGAGCTTGAGTACAGGTTTTATACCCACCATATCATTAAGTCCTGAATTGTTGCACACATCCAGGACTAATTGCCAATATGGTTCCCTGTATTCAAGTCTGGTCTCGCATGGCCCACCCCTGGGGTCTATAGGGACCACCTCTATCACGAAAAATTGATACTCTGCTTTTGGACATACCTGAAGACGTTTGTACAGGGCGTTATCATTTTTCTTCCTTAAATCATAAAGGTGTTCATACATTCTTTGTTTTAACCTCCTTTCTGTCTTACCCACATAGAAGAAGTCACATGCCCTACACAAAATAATATATACCACACCTGTGGTATTACAATTTGCATACCCTCTAGTAGTTATATACTTGTTTTTACATATTAAATATAACATGTCTCCAGTCCGTATGTACTTACATTGGGTACAACTATCACATTTGTGTGTACCTTTTTTGTTACTAATGAGAGTTCCGAAATTGTTATAATGGGAACCTCCTTCCAAATATATTTTTGATATTTCGTCCTTTTTTGTACATACAATTTAAATCTGATAAGGCTGCAAATTTTTTCCACTCCTTGTCTATAACTTGTTTGACCAAATTTGTTTCACCATCATATGTGATAGTTAAAGCAGATTGGTAAGACACCCCTTCTATCTTCATACCTAGCCTTGCATAATCAGAGGGGTGATTTTTACCCAAAAATGGGCAAACCTAGACTCTCTACCATCCATGACTTATGTTAATGCATCATTCAAAGGTGTGGGAGGGTACCCTCTGCCTTTGGACATTTCTACTATAAAATCACATTCTCTTTAAAAATCCTGGTCATCAGATGTCATTCTGCTAGCCCGGACCAGTTGACCTTTTATTAACCCTCTTTTTTGGTGTGGGGGTGGGCACTCGCATAGTGAAGATAAGAATTTGAGAATATCTGTATTCTATGTATTTTAGATTTGAAACCATTGTCCACCCTTTGAATGTTAACATCAAGGTAATTTAACTCACTATTGTTAATCTGATATGTAAATTTTAGGAACTTAGTAGTCTTAGAAATATATTCAAGGAATCTGAAAAAATGATTATTAGTACCAGTCCAAAAAATACAGCTGTCATCTAAAAAACGCCCATACAGGTTCCAATATTGCTTAAATTCAGGGGTGAACACATATTTGCTTTCCCAATATAGGAGAATAATATTGGCATAGGTAGGGGCACAGTGTGCCCCCATTGCCATGTCCTTCAATTGTTTATAGTATTCTCCCTGAAAGAAAATAAAATTATTCTTAAGGACTAGGTCCATTAAAATTAGACAAGTGTGAAATACACCAAAAAGGAATATCCCCACAATCGGCCATGAATTCCTCAAATCAAAAGCAAGCCCCACATCATGTGGAATACATGTGAACAAATCCACTAGATCAAGTGTAATGAAAGTATTTGTGTTGGATTTTTGTTCATTGCTTATGCGTCTTAAAAAATCCCATGAATCCTTGAGAATATTCTCATTTTTGAAAACTGTGTTTTTTAGATTATAATCTATATATTTTGTCAAAGGTGCAGTTACTGATCCTTCCGCAGAGACAATAGGCCTAAGCGGTGGGTCAATCTTGGGCTTGGCTTTAGCATTTGTAAATATAAATTGCAATGTGTTTTAATCTTGCTTTATCTGAGGAAGTGCAAGCAATGGTTTGCATGAAAGCGCTAACTAAGCATAAGTAAAAAATATCTTTGGAATCCTTTGGCTGGCGTGATTTGTATCCTCCGTTTTTTCTTTTTTTCTTAGTTTGTGAAAGTTATTAGTAGTTGGTGGGTCAGTAATACTTTTGTAGACGTTAGGTATGCCAAAGATAGAGGGTACTCTGGGCTTGTTGACATTTAAAAAGTTATAAGTCTCAATGTCTATGAGCCCCTCTATCACTAGGTCATTTAGACACACAGAAATTTTTTTGTAGGCAATGTTGACTTTGTTCAAGGAAACTCTAGCATATGTCTCTTCATCATTGAGCAAGTCAAACATTTTGCTTTCATAGCTGATATGATCCATTAAAACAACCCCTCCACCATTGTCTGGTTTCATAGTTCTAAGGTTTTTGTTTTCCTTAAAATCATGTAGAATATACTTCTCCCCAGTAGTTACATTTGGGGTCACTCTGTTGTATTTCAACATTTCCTTTAATTCTTTTTCCACCACCAGTTCAAAATGTCTAAGCTGGGGGTGCAGTGGTGGTTTGAAAGTACTTTTCTTCACTAGTCTATTGTGAATATTCTTTTTCTCCTGTTCATTAAAAAATAATTCTAGATTTTTTGTCTAATAAATAATTTAAAATCAACTAATAAATTCACCAAACTGGTTTTTACCCTGGGTATAAAAGTGAATCCTTTCAAAAATAAATTAAAATGCCCTTTGGTGATGACAGTGCTGGTGTAGTTAAATATGTTAAAACCGTTGTAGCTAAATAAGCAACCATCTTGTGTAATTTCATCTTGAGAATCTATCTCTAATATGTTCATTCTTGTGGTCCCCAACTTTTCTGTACTTGGTTCCCATACCTGTAGTTCATAGGACCCTTCTGTCTCAACCTCTCGGACCTCCTCGGAGGTGGAAATTCTTACGGGTCCTGTAAGTTTAAATTTTCTTGGTCATCCTGATTAATATTCTCTATATATGCCCATCTTCTATCGTTTTCACCCCCATGTAAGTTGCTGTTGATCCTAAAGGGTTTTGGTTTAGGGTAATGTGTCATGCTAGCATATTCATTAGAGTCTCTCTCAATTTTCATACATTTTCTATTCTGTATTTTCTTGCATTGTAACTCAATACCAGTGAAAATAGTAAAATACTTTGCCTTTTCAGTGTCTATACTACACAGTAAATCACTAACAATATTGTTGTTAACACTCTCAATCTGATTAAAAACATTTTCCATTTCTAGCTCATTATTTTTGATAATAGCTCTCATTATGTCTGTCCCACATCTATCAAAAGCCATAATGAGGTCCTGGTGAAACTGAGAACCTTCTTTTACATTGTTAGGATATGTGCATACTCTTAAACCTTTAGGAACAATTTTTAAATGCAGGCAGTGTTTAAGATAACATTGTCAGTTTCCCAGGCTTTGTATTTGTACAATAAATTATCAAGTTTAGAAAGCATAGTAGCATATGTATCATTGTTAGCAGCAACTTGCTTTTGTGCACTAAAATCAATTTTAAAGTTTAAAACATCTCTAAAATGTCTTTTAGTACCTTGTTGGTTTGAACTGTTGCAACTTGTTTCTCTTTCACTCAGTCCATGGTTTGGATGTGTGTTCACTTGTGAAAGACCCTCCTCATGGTTAGAGGTTAATGTGATACTGGGAAAGCCATCCAGGCTAGACGTAACGGGGAAGTGTTTTTATTAGAGTTTATGTTATTTGTGGATGTGTGTTCCTTTTGCTGTGTTTGAACATTAAATCACTTGTGTTGGAACTGCTGGTCTCCAGTGCCTAAATTTGGATTACTAGTTAAGTTTTGGGCACTTTTACTACATCTTTGCTGTTTAGTACTTGCATATTTATTTTGTGACACTGTGTAGGCCACTCCTGATAGCCTTGCATTTGGTCAAACTACCATTTGTATTGATAGTAACATCACACAGTAGGATTGGACAGACCTTTGGTAAGGGTCTTAGAGTAGCTGATAAAGAGTTGGCTGGTGGCAGTAATAACTACCTTATAGTCTGGGCAGAAGGAGGCATAGCTAGTAAACCTGTGCCAGCCTTCCCCAGGTGTGTGTATGTGTGTGTGTGTGTGTGTGTGTGTGTCTGTGTATAAATCAAACCTCATAGTGTGTGTGTCAGCTACTTGGGCAGGGACACAAAGCTCTGATTGTACAGAGTGGTTGCTGGAGGTCTTGGCTTGGCCATTCAGCTGAGGTCTCAACTCTATAGCTGTACCATTGGGGAGTCTTAATGGGGATCTGGAGAAAAAGGGAGAAACCAGCCCCAGACTGACTGTGGTCTCTGTGTACTCTTAAAGGAAATTGCACTTGGTGCAGAGAACTACATTTGGAAATACTGTGTGTGTACATGTCATCCTCCCAATATATGACTTCTACTGGTGCTAGTGGTGAGGATTGAGGCTCCTTGGTTACTGTTGCCAGTGGTGCGGCATCACAGGGTAGACCAGTGGATCACATAAGTGGCATCTAAATATGTTGAAATGTGTGAAGTAGCATATATCTCTAGTCCAGTGATCAGGTTTGTACATCAGGGCTGTCTGCTAGGCCCTTTCTTCTCCATTATTTAAGTAACAGACATCAAGAATGACATACACATACTGTGTCCAAACAGATGGCTGGAGAACTACAGATTGTGGGTAATCATTGACTCCAACTGTGATATTAGTATAAGATAGACAATATTAACACATTAAAGATTGCTGCCACAGCCATGACAACACATGAGAGGAAATAAAAACATGGGGGGGGGGGGGTTGTTACTTTGAGAAAACAAATGCACAACCCAAGGATAATGTAGACATCACATCTTATAATCAGACCAATTGGTATGTGACCTGCTGTGACACTGCCAGCCCAGCTACCTGGAATTTTGTAAATAATCATATGTTATTTGTGAATATTAATATGATTCATATGCTTGCCTTACAAATGTAAGAAAACTATATGTTATATGTATATTAAACTGCTGGTACAGAAGTGTGTGTTGAATAGGGTTAGTACAGTACTGAGCTTCAGGGATCTGTCCACAGTGTACCCTACTAAAAAAACAGAGATGTATAGAAACTATATACCTGTGCAAATGTGTGTTTTAATAGTAGAAGCTGGAACATACAGTGCTAACTTGCAAAACTTCAAGAAAATAAGTTGAAATTGTTTTATGATTGTGTTATCTCTTAGTTTCAGTGAAGCAGACACAATGTCTAGAACTAGAGGTTTTTCTATTACTTGAAACAGAAATAATTACTAGGTTTCAAATATAAAAGGGTTTTATTGTTTTACGACTTCCAAGTTCTGCAAACCTCCGAGAAATACGTACTTCTCACACAGAGATGTTAAAATTCTGTTAGTATCTGTTAACCTGGAAACTGAAGGCAGGTGACAAAGAGTGATGTCATCTAAGCTGACCCAACAGTGATGTTTGATAGTAATTTAAGAACTCTTTCAGAGAGAGACTATGCATTTTGTATCTTGCATTGGCTCTAGCAAGAACATCCATTCGTCTACATTTGCCTTGCTGTGTAAATATGTTATTTAGGACATAGTATATTTTAGATATAGATAGTAAAGATTAGTTTAGATGTTTTCTGTATTTATTTGAGACTGTCCTGCAATGTTGTTTTAAAATATTTCCTGTGATTCTGAACTATGTAGTTACTGTGTTGATTATTGTTTTGTTCTTTTATTATTTATTATTAAATATATTTAAACCTTTGTGGCTGATATTTGTTAGACATATTTAAGCTCTTAGAGAACTTGCACATGTATTTGATGACACTGTTCAGGCCACTCCTAAATAGCCTTGCTCTTGGTCACGCTTACCATTTAGATAATAGTAACATTTCACTCTAGGATTGGTCAACTTTTGGGAAGGGCCTTAACATAGCTGATAAGGTGTTCTGGGTAGTAGTGATAACTACCTTATGGTGTGGTCAGAAGGGGGCATAGCTAGTAAACCTATGCCAGCCTTTCCCATGTGTGTGTTTGTGTATAAATCAAATGTCAAAGTGTGTATGTTCGTCAGCAACGTGGGCAAGGATATGGTTGGGCAGAGAGAGTGTTGGGAGGACTTGGCTTGGAACCCTGTCTAAGGACTCAACTCTATAGCTGTGCTAGTGGAGTCTTATTGAGGATCTGGAGAAAGCAGGAGAAACCAGCCCCAGACTGACTGTGATCTCTGTGCTCTTAAGGGAAATTGTACTTTACTGTGTGTGTACTTGTCTTCCTCCCTTTGTGTACATCCCTCATTGTTGCCAGTGGTGAGGATTGAGGCTCCTTGATTACTGGGTCAGTGCAGGGGCATCACACCTGTGTCCTTGGGTAGATGGTAGATGGAACATCCACCAGCTTGCAGCCATGGTGGTAAGTATTACTTTGTATGTAACACACCTACTATGTGCAGGACATCCACATCAAAGGCCATAACACATCCATAGTTCACAGCCTTTCATCACACCAATAACTGAGTACAATGCATGCTTCTTCATGTACCTCCCTACACATTTCTAGTGATGTGTAACTGAAGTGTAACACCTTTGCCAAAGTGAGCTGTCACACATCTCCTTGGCCATACCTAGGTATTCTTTTTGTTGCAGAAACATTACTGTCTGATGGTGAGGAACACCCATCAAGGTGTTACACCAGATGCATGTGTGATTCCTGTTTCAATGATGCACACAGTACATGCATGGAAGTTTGACAACATTGATGGCATGGATTACATTCATAACAGTGTTTATTGTGCCATATACATGCCATGCACACCAGCCAACAAGCCTGGCTTCATCATAATGTCACATACAGCTATAGCAGAGTCCCTCCATTCCTCCAGCAGATGTTACAGTGTCAGGATGGTGTGCTTGATTATCCTTATAGATTGCTGATATGTCTTAATAGTTCTACAAGTGTATTCATGCAGAACCCTCTATGATCACTTAGAGTCACATGTGTTGGATCAGAGACATGGGATTACTAGTGATATTATTCTGTTACTGTCCATGATTGTGCATGCCTCTTTTACTGTTGTTCATGAGCCTGTAACTGTGTCCGACTTGTTAGAGACCTGTGCTGACATTGCACTCATATTCAGGCAAATCACTTTGGACAGCTTCACAATATGCAACCAAATCAATTGTATATAACATCCCTGACAGATGTCCTCTCCATTGTGTCTGACAGTCACATAATATATAATTTTACTGTGATGTCTACTGTACCATGTTGATATGTAATTAGTGTTCCTGCTACAACTGTCTTCCATTTACTTTGTTCATTCCTATAATTCATCTGTGTGTCCCTATGCAATACACACACTTCCCCTGGCTGTTTATTTTAAATGGCAGTCCATGTACCCTTACAGATCATTTACACAAACTTTGTACAGAATTTGCTGGAATGGGGTTTCACAATACTTTGCACTTTATACACAGTCCTGTACTGTGTTTGAACCATCCACATTACTGTATAATAAACCCTGGTAATCATTGTGGCATTCCCCTCAATCTCTCTAACCTAGATTGCTGTACTGTAAACAGATTTGCTATTTGTGTTCTTTTACATGGCCGGCAACACTGTTGTCAGCCACAAAACTGTGCTTGTTTACATTTAAACATGGTGCGCAGCATGAATATGTAATTACAGCTGTTGCTCACCATGCAAACATGCACACTCCATGTAGGCTTTGAGTGTAGCCTATACAGAGTTTATTGAATCCCACAGTATGTCTCTTTCTTGTAATCTAGCCTTTAGAATATTAAATTATCAAGGCTATACGTGGAAATTTATTTTACAGTGGGCTTACAGTTTGTATGATTTTGTTGGATCCCTACTTGCAGAGCAACAGTTTTATATGAATGAAGGTGTTTCTAATTTTACTCAGGTTTCAAAATATGTTTTGTGAGGTGTGCTTGAACATGCAGATACAGTCTTGAGAAATGCTGCTTCTGTTGTATTAACACTGTATGCTTGGTTATGTAAATTTTCTAATGATGTAAAAGCCAAAATTCTGGATCCATCTTTAAGTTCTGAATTGATGTTTGGGCCCTCTGTCACACAGATTCTCAAACAATGAGATGATAGAGGCAAATTAATGCATGGGGTATCAGCTATGTTTCATGCACCCAAGTACTCCCCCAAACAAGGCATCTTCCTTCGAGAGGCACAGCAAACAAAAATCCCAGTCAAAGGTCAGGGATCCAAAAGGAAATGGCAGTAGGATAATTCTTTGAAAGCAAATAAGAGGATTACCTTTCTGCAAAAGGATCAACTCCCTGCAAAGGAATGATTATGCTGAGTCACAGATCCCCTACCCCACGTCCTGCCTTTCCTTCTCTTCCTTCTTCTCCCAGGCTCTCTCTCTCAACCCTACTGCCTAGCTGCAAACAGTCTCAGACAAATGGGTTCTGAAAATAATTTAGAGAGGATATACTTGTCAGTAAACAAAAGATCCTTTCCCTTCCCATGTGTGATGACTTAAATTTCCCCTACTCTCACCAGACCAGACTAAGCTGTTTCCTTCAGCACTCTATCACATAGTAGAAGCAGGGGTTATAGTACCAATACCCACATTACACAAAAGCAAAAGATCATACTCCAAAGTTTTTTTGGTACTAAGGAAGAACACTTCTGGAGACCCATCCCAGATTTGTCCTTTCTAAACACATTTGTAAAAGTTCCAAAATTCAAAATGCTCATCTTACAGTCTGTTCTAGCTTTGCTTCCAGACAATTGTTTCATGATGACTCAAGACTATTCCCAATGCTCCCTTCCTCAGGAAATTTTGAGATTTGCTGTGTCTGACTTACATTATCAGTTTTCTGCATTACCCTTTGGGCTATCCGCTGTACCTTGAGTGTTCACAAAGTGCCTGTCCCCAGTGGTTGCCTAGTGCAGAATCCTAGGCATTCATATTTTTTCCTTATTTAAAAGACTTGCTGATTTATGCAGATTCCTTATCCAGGTGCTTAGAGTCCTTAATCAATGTTGCATCCCTCGTTTGTCACCTGAGCTTCACAAAGAACCTTCAACAGTCCTTCTTTGCACCCTCTCAATGAATTGTTTTCATGCGGTGTTGGACAGACATAGTAAAAAGAATGGCCTTCCTGCCAAAAGAAAATGTTCTGTATTATTATGGCATTTTCTTATATTTCTCTCATCTAGAAGTATCCTCAGCAAGAACGCTCCTCAAACTTATAAGCTTCATGGCACCAGTGATCCTCATGATACCACTAGCTAGACTACACATGGGAAAAATTCAACAGTACTTGAAGAATTGTTGGACACAGTACCTTTATCCCTTGGATTTCCAGGTACCGATACTGTGATTTGTGAAACAGGAACTGTAATGGTGGAGACATCAACTGTCCCTGAATCCAGGACTCCCTTTCTCTGTCTTCAGATCCCATTCCAGTCTGTCCAGATGGACTGTTCAGATTTTCCATGGGGAGCAGTGTCCATAGGAGTTCAAGTGCAAAGCTTGTGGGGTCTTCAGGACTTGCCAAGGTAAGAGAAGTTTGTAGTGATTCATGCCTTTTAAAGTTCTTCATTTATGAACTCCAGTCTCTAGTGGTCAAAGTGTTGTGGTACCTGAGAATGTAAGGGGGTACAACATCATACTGTCCTTGCCAGTTGGCAAGGGTGGCCTGGGAGCTGTCTCTACAGCATTCTTTGACACTTTAGGCCTTGTCCAGATCCTGGACAGACCAATATGAGTGTAATTTCCATGTAGAGGTCTTCCAAGACTTGTTCCAGATGTGGAGAACACCTCATGTAGATGCATTCACCACCTTTTAAAACAGATAACTGAAAACAATATGACATCCTTGTAGCCCTGCTCTGAAGACAGACACTCTATCATTCCCATGGTCTGGAATGTTCCTATATACATTTCTACTCTCTCTAATGACTCCCAAGGTATTTCTACAGGTTCAGAAAGAATTATCAAAGATCATTGTGGTAAACCTCTTTTTCTCCCAAAGTGGTTCTCCTTTTTAATGCAATGAGCCAAGTGTAATTACCACAATCTTTCTCACAGACTGCAACTGCTTATGCAACAACAGGGTGAATGGCACACCCCAACTTAGAGCAATAGCAACTAGCAGCCTGAATGATTCTATTTTGATACCTTGTAGGCATTTTTTCAATGAGGGATGTACAGCAGGTATTTAAGGAGACACATACTCCAGTAATTAAGCAATCTTATATTTACAAGTGGAAGAGGTTTTCTAGGTGGTGCCCAGCCAGTAACAGAGGTCCAAAAAGGGTTTCAATCTCTTTGGTTTTGAGGAATTTGTAAGATAGTTTGTCATATGTTTCTATCAAAGTGCATCTTGTGGCAATCTCAGCTTGTCTGCCCATGGCTCTCCCTCTTTTATCTGTTTTTCTGGTCAGTTTATGAAAGTGGTGTTGCATGTGAGACCCACACAAAAGCAAATTCCTCCTCCCCGGGATCTCAACTTTCTTGAAAAAATAACCTTATCTCCTTTTTGTTTTTTTTTTTTTTTATCACTGCCCTCTTCAGGAAGTTATTTTAAAGCTAGGAGTTTTGTGTTTTAATGGACTGTCACAAGACTATATCATACTTTTAAATGGGAGTGCTGTTTTTTTCCTGTAAGTTTAAAGGTTGTATAAAGTAACTAAAAAACACTTTTCTGTGATGATATTCAAACTGTTTTAAAGTGACATTTACTGTTTTTTTCTGTGAAAAAAGTGACTTTTAAAGACTTGTAGTTTTATCAGCCTTGATGCTTGTTTTCCACAGGAAAGAGGCACTATTTGTGACTTGACCATTGAGCATACTATCGGTCCCCTGGCCGGTCTTTCTTTCAGCCACAGAAAGAAAAAGTTAACCAAACAGCCTTTGCCACCACAGCAGACTAGCAATTTGCCACAGCCTAAGGTGGGTGACTTTGTTGCGGCCATTTGTTATACCAAACACCACTCATCTTTTACCCAGGATCCCTCTGATGTAGCACCTACAGTCACTATGAACCTGGGGTTAGCCATGTCCTCTGCAGCTGTTGGAGTACCCTCAGAGAGCAAGGGAGAGCCACTGTTGTTGGTCCTGTGAGAGGGAACAGGGAAGGCTTCCCTGTTATGTTAGAATGCTGTGCCCATCCCCTGGGAAGCCACTGCTGCTATTAGAAACATGGTTGGCCCCACTTTTCCTGTAAAAAAAAACACAAAAATAAGCATGTGTGTACTCCTCATAAATTCCCATAGACAGGAGTAGTTTACTGAGGCTGACTCAGGGTTTAATTCAGGCTATTGATCTTTCTTGCAAAGTAGTTTCTGGTAAAAGGATACTTATTTTTCTGAAGAGATTCAAGATTCTGAATCTGAAAAGAAAGATGCAGGGATGGATACAGGGTGTTTCCCTCAGATTTCCGATTCAGACTCAGTGGAGAGCTCAGTTTCTGATTCTCCCTGTGTGGGTTTCTCTTTCTGTGAAACTGTTGCTATAATGTTCCAATGTTTTCATTGGGAGAACAATGAGATTTCTCAGTCCCTCAGGAAATACTTAGTTGTTACAGAAGGAATTTCCAGAACTTTCACCCATTCCTCTTGTTCTGTCTGCTTTAGAGGATGTGTGTTACTGCTTTCAATTTTTCTAATAGCCAATTAGCTGTCCCTAAAAAGGTAGCTAGGATGTATAATGTTCCTCACTATTTTAAGTTTTTATACACTATTCCCAAATCTGACCCACCATCTATAGCTTTAGTCGGTCCCACTGCTGCTAAACGCTTAGTTAATTCAAATCCTACTCTATCTGATAAGGATGGGAAATTATTGCTAAGTATGGGGAAAAAGTCTGCAGGTTTGCAACCTTGATTTTCAGAATTTTGAATTGTTAGGTTTATAAGTTTGTTTTGACTAATTGTGAAAGTTTGAGGAATGTTTCATCTGCAGTTTCTTCTTGTGAGGAACAAATCTGATTTAAATAATTTAGTGTCTTCTCTTGCAACCCGCGGTGGTGGTGCTGCGGTAGCATTGTCGCCTCACAGTAAGACGCTGACTGGTTCGATTCTCAGCTAGAGCATCTTCTGCGTGGAGACATGTGTTAATGGGCGTATCGCCGTTAAAGGTTGTGCGTCAGGGCTGGAAACTCGGCACGTAAAAATCAACTGCCAATCATTAGCAGACCGGAGTTCCGCTGTGGCGACCCCTAACCAGGAAAAAGCTGAAAGACACAACAAGTGTCTTCTCTTGCACAGGTCACTACTCATAGTTTACAGCATATGTGACTCTGTTGATACTTCCTCTAGCACTATGATGACTGGTAGTGTTATACGGAGGTTTGCATGGCTGCATTTTTAAAACCTCCCAGATGGTGTTAAAAATTAGATTTTAAATTCACCTTTGGGTAAAGATTTGTTTTTTGTCCCCTGCTGCAGAGGTGATCAAAAAGTGTGATGATCCAGGGAATCTCTAAGATTTTTCACCCTTCCGATTCCAAAATTTCTAAAAGATTAAAACCAGTCTCAATAAAATACAGGTAAACAGCCATTTAAAAATAAATGTCAAGGGGGTTCCATACATCTCCCAAAACCAAGGACAGTCCATCAAATCTGAGTGGCTATTCAAGGGACATTGTGACCCCCTCCCATCCTGACCCCTTTTTTCTTCCAAAAAGTCTGAATCTCCATTTTTCCTCTTTGGCAACAGATAGTTTCAGATAGATGGGTTCTAAATAGCATTCATCGCAGTTACCAATGGTGTTGGGAGGAAATTCCTCTTTTCCAAGGGGTTATCCTTATTCTCCAGATTAAACTCTTTTGTTACACCCAATATTCATCACATGCTGTCCCAAAAGTGATAGAACCAGCTCCTCTTTCCCAAGTGGAAAAGGATTTTTATTCAAGGGTGTTCTCAGTGGTAAAGAAAGAAAGAAAATATGTTGAGACCAGTTCTGGATCTTTCCTTCGTCAACCTGTTTGTGATATTGCCCAAATTCATAGTGATGTCACTTCACAACCTATAACCTCTCCTTCCTCTTTATTAGTATTTATTTACTTCAGACATTTCTTAAAGTTTTGTGTGATTGGATCACATTATGAGTTCTCTGGATTTCCCTTTGGACTATCCACTGTACCAAGTGTGCTCACAAAGTGTCTAGTTCCAGTTATAGCTCATTCAAGGCTACAAGGTATCCACATTTTCCATCTCTAGAAAACTTGCTTATCTTTGCAGAGTCTTTTTCAAAGTGTCAGGAATACCTCTCTCTCGCTCTATCTCTGTACTGGGTAAGATGTCTCTTACACAAGCTGGGATTCCAAGAGAACATTCTAAAGTCTTTCTTGAATCCTTCACACAGGATTGTGTTCCTGGGATGTCAAATGGACTATTCAGTTCAAAGAGCTTTTCTTCCACTGGAAAAAAAAAAATATTTCTGTATCTAGACTTATTTCTAAGGTTTTGCACTCAAACTTCAGTCAATGTGAGAGACTACCTCAGGATTTTGGGTCTCATGGCTTCTATGATTCTTATGATACCACTGGCAAGACTCCACATGACAAAGATGCAGTGGTACTTGAAGACTTTTTAGACCTGCACCAATACCCTTGACTCTTCAAATACCAGTGCTGGGGTTTGTCAGAAAAGACATAATTTGGTAGAGACAACAGATATCCTTAAATTCAGGCCTTCCCTTCTCCCTCTGTGTTCTAAAGCAGTCAGTCATCACAGATGCCTCACAGTTTGCTTGGGGAACAATTACAGGAGGAATAAAAGTGCAGGGTGTGTGAGACACCAAGGACAGATATAAGCACATAAATATCAAATAAATGCTTGCCCTGAACAAGGCACTTGACTCCCTGAAACATCTTTGGTCCTCATGATCTCTTCAAGTTCTTAAGGACAGTACCGCAGATATGTACTACATCAACAAGCAGGGGCGAATCATGTCATGCCTCCTTTCTAAACAATCAACTGCCAAGATTCTGTTCAACAATTCCATGTAAGAAGGCCTGGAAGACAGATGCCTTTTTTTCCTTGGACAGGAATGTTCCTATATACTTTTCCACCCTTTCCACTAATATCCAGGGTACTTGTGAAGATTCAGTAGAAATCCCCCAAGATCACTGTGGTGACTCCCTTCTGTCCCAAGCAACTATGGTCCTTTTTTTTTGGAAATGGCCAGGGGCAATTTCCACAAGCTTGCACTCAGACTGGATCTACTCACACAAGAACAGAGGTGTTTGATACACCCCGACATCAATCAACATCAATCGACTGCCTGACTGATGGAGCTTAGGTATCTGTTTTCTGAGGATATGCAGCAGATACTAATGGCAAGAAAGCCTACTACTAGAAAATCATATATTAGTAGATGGAAAATGTTTTCTAGTTGGTGCCAGCAGCATAACTAACACCCATTCAGCTCTAGTTGTCCTCTGGTTTTACAATACTTGTGTGAGTTACTATCCTATGGCTTTTCTTATTCCTCTGTCAGAATTTATTTATTGCCCATTTCAGCATATCTGTCCATGTATCTTCCTCTTTCGATGCAGCCTCATGTCAAAATATTTTTGAAAGGGGCCTCCTAGAAAACTGGTGGCCCCACCTTGGGATCTTAATTTTGTCTTTAAAGGCTGACTCTCCATTTGAACCAGCTAACCCAGCTGACTCAAGGTTCTTAACATGGAAAACAATTTTGCTGATTGCTATGACATCTACATGAAGAATATCTGAGTATCTGAGTTGGAAACTCTTATGGATTGTCAACCCTATCTCCACACAGCAAAGTTGCTTTGAGAACTATTTTTTCGTGTATACCTACAGTAGTATCCCAGTTTACTTTAAGCCAAACTATCCATCTCCCCATTGTCTTTCCTCAGCCTAAAAATGAGGGTAAAAGGATATTCCATACTATCTTGACAGAACTAAATCTTTCAGATCTTTGGATCAATTATTCATTTCTTGTGAATGGAAGAAGGTACAACCTATGTCAAAAGGAACTATTTCTAAATGGTTGTCTAAGGCTGTTACCTTTTGTTATAATCATAATAACAAAACTATTCCAGGCAGGGTAAAGCCGACACTATCAGGGCCTTGGCTTCATCTATGGCTTTTAGAAAAGGGTTGGATTCTAGAAATATTCTTGAAGCTACTACTTAGTCCTCTGTACATACTTTTACAAGGCACTATAAGCTTAATTCCTTCTCTAGATACAGGTAATTCTCCATGGGTTCCTAGGCTCTTCTCCTTCCATTTCTCAAATGTAGTAAGCTGGGGTAATCTACCCATATAGCTAGGGCTACTGCAGCAGTGATCAAAAGGATGAACATAGTATAGCTGTATAAGTAAACTTACCATAACAGTAGATGTTCAAATGATAATGCTGCAGAAAACTGCTTCCTCCCTCCATACCCCTTGTTTTTTGTGTGTGTTTTTTAATGCCAGAGAATGGACATTTATTGTTTTTGTTGTTCCTAGCATTGTCCTTTCAGGCTTTTACTCCCTTTCTCTGTTGGCAGTAAAGCTCTGAAGGATTTGGTGCCCAAACATGTCTTCTAGTCAGCTCAACTTGAGCTGTCTGACAGTTTGGGAGAGTAGTAGGTCCCCTAAAGCTTTGAAAGCTGGCCGGCTGTTATAATCCCATATATCGTGATCTTTGAAACATCTAATGTTATGCTAAGTTTACTTATGCAATTCTACTACCCTTTTCAAGGTCCAGAGCAGGCTTTGCTACAACCATTCTCCAGGGTCTCCTGGATCCTTATCCTTCTACCTCCCAGGAAAGGTAAGCTTTACAAATCTACCCAGAATGCCACTAAGGCAGTGGGAATTATGAACATAATAAAGATGCATAAGTCTTACTTACCTGTAACAGTAGATGTTTGAATTCCTCACTGCCTCAGCAGCAGGACCCACCACTCCCCAGACTGTGCATAGTTAAGGTGGGATTCAACCTTTTGATTCAGTAGGTGTTGTTGGATTTGTTTTATATGTTATTGTGATAGGCTGCAAAATTACCCCTGATAAATAATTCTGGCTTCAGGTAATTTCCTATTTCTTTGTAGAAGCAAAAAAAAGCCTGGGCACCAACTTTCTGTGACAACTGTAGGCTTCTATCTCAGGATATGCTAAGCTAGCCATCTGTCATTAGAAGAAAGAGGAATGGGAATCTGAGTTTCTGAAAGCTGTCCTGTACTGGGTTACCTTGGCAGATAACCCAAAATGCTACTGAGGGAGTAAGGAATTTGAGCATTTACTGTTGCAAATAAGTAAGACTTATGCATCTGTACTTTATGCTCTAACCTGGCTATACACTTCAGAGTGTCATTTGGTGAGGTGAGCTACTATGTATGGAATACACTCTAACCTTTTAACTGCCCATTTCCATGGAGAGAAGGGTGGCAAACCTGATAGGGTATCATGGCTGAATGGAGAGAGCAAAACAGAGTGGGAAGAGGTAGAGCTGGTAAAGGTTGCCTTAAGGGATTACAAAGGGACTAGATGGTCTTCCTCCTGTGGTCCTAAGGCATTCCCAATGAAATACATATTCATCACATCTCTAGCTACTGCAGAAGTGTCTCTGAAATGGAAGAAGACTGCTTCTTCTTTTCCTGATTAGGGGTTGCCACAGCGGATCATCTGTCTGCTCATGATTGGCAGTGGAGTTTTACAGTGTTGAGTTGCCAGCCCAGCACCCAACCTTCCACAGAAGGCACACACATGCACACCTAGGGGCAATTTAGAGTGTCCAATCCACCTACAGCATGTCTTTGGGATGTGGGAGGAAACCGGAGCACCCGGAGGAAACACATGCGACCACAGGGAGGACATGCAGACCCCAGCCGAGAATCGAACCTGAGAACCTCTTGCTGTGAGGCAGCAACGCTAACCACTGCACCACTGCAGCCACCCCTGAAATGGAAGAAGACAAGAGTGGTAATTTTGTACAATGCAGAGGGAGCAGGAAATATGTAGGAATATGGAAGCCTGTTAGCCTAACAGCCATGGCAGCAGAATTCTAGAGAGCTTTCCGAGAAGGCAATAATCTGCAAGGCAACAGCCAACATGTGTTCAGGTAGCGAGCTGTCAGCTGACCCTAACCCAGTTTTATGACATATGCAGGAGAACCTGGCAGGGAAGTGTCAATACACATAGCATGCCAGCACTTCACCAAGGTATTTGAGTTGTTCACATGGAGGCCATTGCTAGGAAACCTTCAGAGACTGGGCTAACACCAAGGTAGGGGAAGTGAAATGTTACATTCTTGAAGGGTGAGACAATGATTATTCGGGTAAGAGGGACAGTGTGAAGATTAAATTAAACGACTAGTGGAGTACCAAAAGAAATCAGTCCTGGGTCCAGTATTCTTCTATGTGTTTTTTTTTCATATGTCTAATGGAAGAAAATCAGAATAAGCCTTCTTGTTTGTGAAACAATGCTAAGTACAATAGCAAAGGATATGGTGAATAGTAAAGAGTCAAAGGAAAAATATTGGAAAGACTGACACAGTGGACAAAAATTTATTTATTTATTAGTCTTTGTTGACTGAGAAAGTCCAACTGGGCAAAGCCCATTTTAAGCAAATGCTTGTGGAGAAAAACTTCAGGAGATACATTTAAGATAGTCGTGATAAAAATTATTTACCAAGTTACATTACATAGATAGTCCTTAAAACATCTAGATACAAACAGGTACTTGTTCTGTAGTGACAAAGGTAAAATATTTATTTCTTCTATGGTGGCATTATAGATGACATTAAATCCAAAGTGTAAAATATTTTGCATGTAAACAGTTCATGTGTAATATATGTGGCAAGCAAGTATTAGATATGACTGATAAGACATGGGTAAGGCAATATCACTTAAAGTGCTGTAAAGAAAACTGATGATTATGCAGTGTAAGGTGATTAAGCAAACAGTAATGCCTGACAGGATAGACATTCCAGAGAAATAATGGGCTGCTCAGGTGTGTGAGGCCACCTCACCCAGGAACATTATTCCCATGTAGTGCCCAACCTACAAGACAATATTGTGCTTATTAAGTGGGCTACGTGGGGATATGTTTTTGTAGTTTCTTTATTAAAATAAGTATTTTGTAAAGGATTTAATCCAAAATAGTTCCTCTGCCAGTCAGTTTAACACAAGTTGTATCTCACTAGACACAGAATTACAAAATACTAGTTGCTTGTGTAATGACATTCATCTCAGTGCTTGTTTCAAACAGTCTTAAACACACACACAGACACAGTCTTTCAAAAGGGAGACACAAAAACATTCTTAATGGCACAGACACTTATACAAAAACATGCCCACATGCCCGCCGACACACACACACACACACACACACACACACACACACACACACACACACACACACACACACACACACACACACACACACTTTCTGTTTTAAAGTGCTTTTTAGGTGTCTAAAATTAGCATTGTTTTGTTTTAAAGTGTTAAATAATCCATCACTAGGTATTTAAATATTTATGCTCGTACCAAATAATATACAAATCATATATATTTTACATATCTGTAAGCAGCTTCATTGCTTACTGAGGAAAGAGCTGTAAGAAGAAGGAAAAAAACATGTCTGTCCTCTATAAACAACTTCAAATGACTCTTTTATGATCACAGTTCACAATATTGAGTTAGTATGTTAAAGAAAGGGGTGCCAGAATTAAAACAAATTCCCCTACTGGCACATTAGGTTCATTCCATGAGATGCTCTTATTTCACAGGACTGTTAGTGTGAATGAAGTCATCTCTTTGCTAGCTATGCGTCTGACTTCTACACCCATTTAAATAGTTGTATTGATAAGGCAATATCAATCCTTAACAAATATAATGAGAAGTTTAAAAACAAACCCTGTAGTGGAATGGCCTTATAAATGCATTATATAACAAAAAAAAAGAAACTAGTTAATGCTTATAACCGGTCTCATTCTGCCTACCCTAACAGCACACTTAAGCAAACTAACAAAGTGCTTAAGGAAACCATTAGAAAGCTCAAGGCTGAGTATGAACTTAAAATAGCATGTTGTGTCTTTTGCCTTTTCCCAGTTAGGGGTCGCCACAGCGGAACTCCGGTCCGCTAATGATTGGCAGTTGATTTTTATGTAACGAGTTGCCAGCCCTGATGCACAACCTTCAACAAAAGTACGCCCATTAACGCATGTCTCCACGCGGAAGATGCTCTAGCTGAGAGTCAAACCAGACAGCATCTTACTGTGAGGTGGTAACGCTACCGCAGCACCACCATCGCGGATGTATGAACTTAAAATAGCATCAAAAACAACTGCAAATCTTTCTTTAACTATGTCAGGAAGTCATGAACAGTAACCCAACAGTGTTCAAAACTAGTTAACAATAATACTACACTCTCTGAATCAAAGGAAATATCTAATATCTTGACTAACATATTTAGTGCAAATTTTATTCCATCCACAGATTCTACAAAACCAGCCAACTCTTTAATTACTATGGAACAAGCTCTCTCAGCCCTTTCAAAAACTAAGAATACTTCATCCATGGGCCCTAACAACATCCCAGGTTGCCTGTTTATCAGTGCCAAATATGTCATTTCTGAACCCCTACTTAAACTTTTTAATCCTTGCCTCTCCACTGCTTATTTTTCTGAAGCCTGGAAAACAGCTATTGTAATGCCATTACACAAGGGTGGTCCAACCCCGGAGCCTGATAACTAAAGACCCATTAGTCTCACTAGCCTCATATGTAAAGCTATGGAGTGAATTGCTCCATATTGGATTAATGCAGACATTGAAAATATCTCAACCCTGGACCCTCATCAATTTGGCTTTATAAAAGGAAGGTCCTGCCTGTTTAGTTTCATTAATTTCTTTGAAAAACTAACTGAAGCAGTGGATATTGGTTATGCAGTGCATACACCATATCTAGACCCGGCCAAGGTCTTTGACACTATTACCCATGCAAGCATTATTGATAAACTTGCAAATCTGAATATAAATCCTTATATTGTGCCATGGATAGCTTACTGGTCATCTGACAGAAACCATGTGCTTGCAGTAGCAGATGCCACTTCTAAAAGCAAAACAGCTGCTAGTGGTGTACCACAGGATTCAGTTTTGGGTCCTCTCCTATTTGACATATATTTCACAGACCTTTAAGCCACCACAAAAAACAAAAGAAGACCACACGTTTCATATCTAAAAAGATCAATGGCCTCAAACATCTTAGTTATCAGGAAAGACTGACAGCCTTTTCGCTGTACTTAGTCTCTTACAGACTCCTCCATGGAAGTCTATGTTTACCCTTCTGTGACATGAAAGATCCAACCTGCTTTGATCTCTTATTCTGTTGCTGATGTGATAAGGCATAACTGGAAAAAAGTTTAATTAAAATCAAAATAGTCCAAAACCAATACCAGATGCAACAATTTTCTATGATCATATTGTATAATAAATAGTTTAATTACATGCGACAATGTTTAAGGTATAATTGTTTGGAAAAGTGTATAAAATTACATTTTAACAATTATTTTAGTTGAGCTCAAGAACTGGTAGTAATCTGGATTTAATAGTATTAGTTATTTAAAATGGTTATATATTTTCAAAAGAGAAGGAAATGACAAGAAGCATGTAACAAGAGTAGCAATGTAAATGTAAGGGTAAAACTTACAACACCTGTCTTAAGGGCAAGACAATACTGAAGTATAACAGGAAAGAAAAGAAACATTTATAATCCTCTAATGTTCTAACTAAAGTACTAGAGAATGTTGAAACAAGCTACTGTAGCAAAAACAATTTGGGAAAACAATGCAATTGCATGTGAAGATTCAAGGGGTTTTAAAATAATGTCAACACAAAGGAAACATTGGTTATATGATTCCAGAATGAATACAATTTGTATTTACTTAGGGGATCAGAACAACTATTTCTGGAATTATTATAGGATCAGGGATGAAAGCTGAGAGTTCATTTTGTATGAGACAATTGATAACTAGTTTTGGATGTCATTATCTGAAAATAGAGTTCCATGTTAGGAAAACAAAGCTTAAAATGACTTATAGGATTTAAGCAGAATGAAGTGTGCACTATGAGAGGCTAATAAAAAGAAGGGAGACTAGAATACAACATGTAGAGATTTATTAAGAAGTTGGAAATGCCAGACAGCAACACATAAGTTAATTTACAGACACTTAATAATAATAACATGGAAGAAAAATGTATAGTATGAAATAACCATTTTAGAGGCATGAAAATAAATAATGCTGGATAGAAAAGAGAAAAAAGCAGCATGAGATAAAATATGGTAAAAAAGAAAAGTCCTACCTCCAAGAAAGATAAATATAACACAACAAATGATAAATTAGTGATTAGAACAAAAACATAAAACAGCAAAACAAGATGAAAAATGAATAAAGTAAACTATAGCTCGGGTGCACTTCTAAAATCACCATAGTTGATACTATTCTTACAATAATATTAAGTTCAAAAAGGTAGATGCTTGTAGACATTCTAAAAAATGTAGTGTCTCCTTCATATCATTCCCAAAATACAGTTGCCAAACAGGAACCTAATATAAAGGTTCCATCTGGAAGCAAAGTTAGATTTTAATATAAAAGTTTGTTTCCAGAACAACATAACTAAATTTGGAAAGCTAAAGGGTTGCAGACTGCCTCCTAGCCATACTGCAATGCTAATAAAATTCCCCATCAAAGATAATAAAATTACTCAACAGATACCATTTCCATGAATCCAACCAGAATGTTGATATCCTGCACAGTCAAGAATGTTAAGGCTTCTCTAAACTATAATAACTCCATGACAAGGTGAACAGAGGAAAATAAGTCAACTATACTGGTTGTCACTAAAATAAATTTGTTCACCTGTAGGTCACAGGTAATACTACTCCAAAAAGTTCCCAATAATCCTTTAATATATATGGATGTTATTAGTTTTCTGTCAATGTATACCACTGGTGAATGTGTTTTAGACCCTTAGGTCAAAACAGTGGGTCAAAACAGTAGCTTCTCAAAACACTAATAGATTTTTGAGATACCAAAATGGTGGTGGTAATTATGGGATAGACAACCCTGAGGAACTTATAAAAGGTTGGGATGATAATCTGTTGTGGTAAAAGATCAGACACATAAAATCAATATTTTTATGTACAACATTAATCTCATTTTTGGACACAAATATATTTTTAAGTTACTGCTAAAATATAAAACATTTTACTAACATCATAATACTAATATAAGCACATTTAGCTTTCAATGTTCATGAAAACAGAATATCATTTGGATTTTATGTGAAATTTGTGAATGAACAAGATATTTTGAGAAGAAACAAAGAGGAAAATTGTATTATCGGATAGTAATTTGATATAAGAGGAAAAGAAGAAGAATGAATATTAACTGAAATAACAGGAAAGGAAAACTAGTATGCAAAAATAGGTTCAAGAAGAAAATAAAGAAATGATCATGAAATATAAAAGTAGATGAGAATTATATTAAAAAGCTCAATAATTGTAGAGATGATGTTACAGAGATGATAAATTAAATAAAATAATTTTAATGTGTCTGTATACCAAGAATTTATATTGAAACTCCGTGAAAATGAAAGTTATCACTGATTTTTTCAGGTCAATTTTTGAAGCTCCATTTAAAACCAAATGAAAATTTTAGGTTAAAAAAGGACAGCATGATCACAGATAGATGTAGTGTCAGGAAGTCTGGGGAAAACTATGAAGGAAGATCTAAACCTTATTGATGAAACAGAAGCATGCATTATCTACTGGCAACTTAAGACAGAGGTAAACAAGAATTAGAAATTATTCAATTTAGAAGTCAGAACTTGGGAGAATGATACAATACAAATGTTTACATGAAAGGTCGTTGAGCTTTTGAATGTTAGAAGGCAAAGTCTTCCTGACTTGTATTCAAGAATATGATATTCTGATCTCATGTGAGATGTCATTGTAAACTTAGATGCATTAGTCCTCCGTGATTTTGAATATTATGACTCTGAAACTAAGAAAGAAAAATAATTTGAAATAGTTGGTGAGTTATTAATTATCTGACTAAAAATAGATAAGAATTGGCACCCAAAATTAATAACACATGCAGATAGGTATACCACAATAGAGTTACAATGGAGTGGAGAAAAATGTGTTTTATTTATGTATTTATTTATTTATTTTTTGTACTGATCTCTGGTTGACCATCAAACCACCTTCCTACTGATCAGTTGGCCCATTTATTCATTCTTTGGTCAGACTGCTTTAGTACATTTGTTCCCCTGAATACAAGAGTCAACCCAACTGTGACTGGTACCATCATCCATGTAGGGACTGGGGGTTTTCCTAGTGTTCTACTGTACATTGCCTGACACATCCAAGAGACAAGTGTGCAATTGCCTGTTTTGCTATTGTGACATATGTACCATCTCTCCTCATACATAATCAAAGGCTCTGCCATTTAGTAAGCAGCACTTCTGCATGATCCCCAGCACACAAAGGGGATTTCACTGTACAAGTTTATAAAAGCACATGCCCCTTCCCATGAAGATAGGTCATCACATTCATCATCATCATCATCATCACCATCTTCATCACATCTTAATCATTACTGTTACTTCATCAAAGTCATCTTTTTCATTGCATCTTCATCACATCTTTATTTTCCAAGTCCAAGTTTTCAGTCTAGCACGAATCCATTTGCTCTACAGACATCTCTGTCTCTCTCACAGAAAGAAACTCTCTCTATATGTAATATATATATATATATATATATATATATATATATATATATATATATATATATATACACACACACACACATGGGTCCCCTTAAAATAATTGAAATGCCACTTACCCGACTTTCAGATGATCGACCTGAGAACACCGACAGTACAAAACACCGACCGCTCAGAATACTGACGTGTAACTAACAGTAAGTAACTGCTTGGCCAGCATTTTGACCTTTGCCCCTTATCACCACGATAGTGCGATCTTGGAGTTGGTATATTTAGTTAGGGAGGGTGTGGGGAGCACATGTGAGTGTGTTTTCTTTGCTTCCGTTTTAGTGTGCTTTTCGGGTTGGCCAATGGGTTACTTACTATTAGTTACCCATCGGTGTTCCGAGTGGTCGGTGTTTTGTACGGTCAGTGTTCTTGGCTCGATCATCTGAAAGTCAGGTAAGTGGTGTTTTGGTTATATGAAGGGGATCTATATATATATAAGAACACAAGTAGATATTACTGTAGAGGTATTATTGAGGTGATTCACACCCCCCCCCCAGTGTTTTTCAAAACGTGATCGCCCAGTGGTAGACAATTTAAATATAAGATGCATTGATGTATTGATAGATTTACTGTCTTTCACAATGACTGTTTGAATGTGCTGCATTCTCTTGTACTATGAGTTGAAATCTGCTTCAGATTAGAGAAATTCTTCTATATTCTACAAAGTGTTTGTTTACACAATTACATGTGGCGCCAGATGCCACAGCACTGGGAAAAACATGGGCAGCTATTCAGCATAGAGTAATTGCAGGCACAAGTGTGTTAAACTTAATAATAATAGTTCCATGGAAGTAACCAAAGTAGAAATTACTCACTTTACTTGACGAGAGCTTAGTTACATTGAAAATAAACTGTAACTTGTATGCATATCTTTATTTTGGGTAAATATTTTTCACTTAATACCATTTTCTTTTGAAAATAATGCTGTGAAAAGTTTTAATTAATATCTACCTAAAGCATTTGTATAATTATATATATCCAGACTGTACTTTTCATTTCTGCATTTTGATTAGCACTTCTTCCATTATATTTTTTTCTGGTTTGCCTAACAAGGTGCAAGAGCAGCTAGGCTCAGTAGTGTGTTGACAGCCTTTATTACTTAAAAAACAGTTTTATATCTATCACCCTAAATGATTATCATGCTGGTGGGATCCTCTTATGTGCTATACTCTGTATAATTGCCTCGCTGATGTTCAGGCTGCCGTGCAGTACTGGCTCATTGATTTTTATTTCATTGCAAAATATGGCTCTAGCTGATTTGGTCATGTTGGCTAATGTCACCAAATAGGCATGGTTATTTGCCTGTGATAAGTGGGTTGAGGATTTGGCCTACTCTGACCTACGCCAGAGACCCATGCTAATGGTAGGAGGGTTGTATGTGCCCATATTGGCTAGTGTTTGCCCAACATAAATTCTGGCAGCCCTGGGTCAATAAGCTACTGGCTGGTTGGTGTCCAGTTGACCAGCCTGGATTACCTGGGATAGCTCTGTTGAGAGAAATCCAGACATAAAACATATCAACCTGTCAAACATGAACTTATAATTGCTACACTCAGTGTAGATCCACTGACAGGACATATCTTGGAAGTGGATGACATGATGGTACGGAGGAGGCTGGACATCCTATGTATCCAAGAGACAAGATGGAAGGGCAGCACAGCAAAGGCATTTGGCTTGGGATCCAGAGTCTGCTACTCAGGAGGAGCTCAGGCTAGAAATGGTGTGAGAGAGAGGCTTCAAAAGGCAGTGAGAGATATCAACAGAATTAGTGACTGACTCATGACAATCAGACTTCAGCTTAATGGGAGTACAGTATTCATAATCTCAGTCTGTCCCCCACAGCAGTGTTGTGATAGTGAGGAAAAGAGTGCATTCATACAGCAGTCATAGGACCTATTAGATAAAACAGGACAACATGAATTGGTGTTGATAGTGGATGACTTGAATGCACATATCAGGACAAACAGAACAGGATATGAGGACTGCCCAGGTCCACATGGGCAGGGCAACAGGAATAAAGAAGGACAGGTCATTCTAGATTTCTGTCTGACAAATGGCTTGATAGTAGCCAGCACATGGTTCAGAAAGAGAAACAGTCACAAGTGCACATACAAGAGTGGTCAACATGCAACTCAGGTAAACATCCTCCTAGTAAGGAAAGGCCACTGGTGTAGAATCAGTGATTGCAAAGTCATCATCAGTGAAACAGTCAGTCTACAACATAAATCACTGGTTGTCACAATCAGCTGTAGGCAATGGTCAGAGAAGGCTCTAAGGTCAACAGAGACCAGGCTGAAAACCTCTCTCAGTACTCAAACTGTGAACGCCTGTATGCAAAGCCGGGACTCTAACCACTACGCTATCTTGGCATATGGGAAGTTGACTGGAGAGAAAGCACAACAGTTCGAGGAATTATTCAAGGCACTAGCACCCCAAGAAGAAGAAGAAATAGGCAGAGTTGAAAAAGAATGGCAGCACCTTAAAACAGCATGTGTGAGGATTACAGAACAGATATGTGGCTGAGCCAGTTATGGAAATAAGGAACATAAGGAAAACTGGTGGTGGAATGCATATGTCCAAGAAGTCATCAAAAGAAAGGAGTGCAGGAAAAAGTGAGAGATAGAAAATATGGACCAGGCTAGGAAGGAATACTGAATGGCTAACAAGAAGCTAAGAAAGGAGTTGCAATAGCAAAGAACAGGGCATCAGAGGCACTCTACCAGCTTCTGGAAAGTGACTCAGTAGGTGGCACAAAGAAGCTATATCAGGTTGCAAGACAAAGACAGAAAGATAAAGAAGATAGTCAGACACCCATCATAAGGGATGGTGGCAGCAACCTGCTCACCAGTCCACAGGACATCAAAGAAAGATGGAAGGAGTACTTCCAGCTGCTTCTGAATGAGGAAAACCCCACAGAAGCTGTACTGTCCCAGACACAGCCTATGATGAGAGAAGAAGAGGAGCCCACCCTAGAAGAAGTAAGAACAGTGCTAAGGTAAATGAAGTTGGGGAAAGCAGTAGGCTCAGATGAGGTCACAGCAGATATGCTAAAGAAGCTGGGTGAGATAGGGGAGAAATGGCTCCTGAGGGTACTCTTAGCAGTGTGGAGAGAAAGGTGTATTCTAGATGACTGGAGAATAAGCTTATTCATGTTAGTGTACAAGAACAAACTGGACATCCACAACTGTGGGCAGTACAGAGGTATCAAACTCCTGTCACACTGCATGAAAGTTCTGGAGAGGGTGAGTGATATATGGATATGCAGAGTAGTAGAAAGTAAGATGGGAGATGAGAAGTTCAGATTCAGATTAGGATGCAGCACAACTGACCCTATGTTTGTAATGAGACAGTTGAGAAGAAGTAGAGATAAGGAAAGAGTCCAACTAGACATTCCTAGATGTGGACCTAAAAAAGCTGATTTGTGCAGTACTGTAGTGGTTTTAAGTCCCAGAAACATTAGTAGAATTAGTGCAAGCTATATACAAAGACCCACTGACTCAGGTACGAACAGTGTTCGGTCTCACAGAGGGTGCTGAGTGGGAGGGGGTGTGCACCAAGGTTCAGCTCACAGCCCAATGCTGTTCATACTGGTGATGGACTATATTAGCAATGAATCAGAGGGGACAGATCAATAAAGCTGCTGTATACAGATGATGTTTCCTTACAGACAGACTCTGAGCAAGAACATCAGCAAATTATAGGGGAATGGAATGCAAAACTGAAGGCACATGGGATGAAACTAAGTACAAATAAGACAGTGTTAATGGCAGCAAATTGAAGAACTCAGAAAAATCTGATAATTGAGATAGAAGGGAAGACAGTGGAGCAGGTTAACAGTTCAAGTATCTGGGAGGGGTGGTTGAGGAGAAGAGAGGTCTGAATGAAGAGGTCAGAGCTAGAATCAGAGGGGCTGCAGCCAACTGGCATAGAGTGTCAGGTGTAGTGAATGACAGAAGAATGTCAAAGAAGCAAGGTGTACAAAACATCGGGACGACCAGTACTACAGTATCGTGCAGAAGGTACAGAAACGTGGGTAGTAAAGACAGAGCAGATGAGAAAGCTAGAAGTGATGGAAATTAAGTGCCTGAGAAGGGTGGTAGATGCACACTGTGGGACATACGAAGAAATGAGGGCATAAGACCAGAAGCCAAAGTAACTCCAATTGCAGAAAACATCAACGAGAACAGATTATGGTGGTTCAGGCACATGTACAGAAAAGCAGAAGGCAATCTGGTGAAGAAGATTTGGGACAGACAGGAAAAAGGTAAGAGGAAATGAGAGCATCCAGCAAAGAGGTGGTTAGATTGTGTGAGAGAAGATCTGTGACAGTCAGGCATGAGTATCAAAGAAGTCAAGAGTGTTGCATTGAATTGAGAGACATGGCAACAGTTAATCTGACACCCTGACCCCATGTAGAAAATGGAAGGAAGGGGGGTTGTTGATGATGATGATGATGATGGTGGTGACTTCCATTCACATTATCATGATTTTTAAACCATGCAATTAGCCCGCATCATTATGACTTATATGGATGCAATGAGAGGAGAACCACTCTGTGAATTTTGCAACCTGCTTTAGGTCCATCTTTGGGATTTGACTTTCTTTATATATTTACATCACACTGTGCATTCTGTTATTTTTTATTATTGCCTGACTTTAAACAGAACGAACTAGATACTGTCTACATGGCATCTGTTGTGAACTTCAGTATAGTTAGTAATCTATCAATTCAGTTATCAATATCCT
This sequence comes from Protopterus annectens, assembly GCF_019279795.1. NCBI lineage: Eukaryota > Metazoa > Chordata > Ceratodontiformes > Protopteridae > Protopterus > Protopterus annectens. Next base: position 1,387,970,937 of record NC_056744.1, on the reverse strand, counting down.
TATATCTACATTCTCTACATGAGCAGTTCTACACCTGTCTATGCATGTTATGTACTTTGGACTCAAATTCTGCAAGACTTGAATCGCTTTGTACTTAAGGGATACAAGGGCATTTGCATTTTTTCAATATTTATACATGAGTAGAACTGCTCATGATTAAAGAGATAAAAAGAACAACATGAAGACAGAAAAAAACACATTAATACATCCATGATTTAGTCCATTTGGTTTCACACATCTAGTATTTATTAACTGCACATCTCATCCATGCAGCAGCTTCTTCTGGTTGGAATATTCAGCATATAACATTTCCAGTCTTCACTTCCTTCATTTTATGTTGGCAGATCAAGAGATCAGCTAAGTTCCTGAATGGGTCTGTATCAGAATTTACTAACATGGCTGTATTACAAAAGCAACCTAAGGAAATAATGCTACAGACTACCATTTATCTTGAGGTTATTTAATGTATTTATTATCATTTTTTATTTACACTTTGTTGACTGGGTTAGCTGCTGTGGTCCAGTGGCCTCTTTTCAGGGGAGACCCAATGTGATATTCATATTATCATGGGGAAATTTGTCCAGGGCACAAGGAAAATTCCGTTACTGTTTTCAGTAAGTGCCATGAGGATTATTTACATCCACATGAACTACAACCAACTCCAGGATAGGATCTCATTTTAACATCTCATCAAGAGGATGCCCCACTCAGGAGTCCAGTGCCTCATTTACGCTGCACTACAGTGTTGTCAGTTTTTGGAAAATGAATCCAGTCACCTGATATGGGGACCAGACATGTTGCCTTTTAATCTTCCAGCATCAAAGGCAATTGTGCTAATTGTTCAGCCACTGACAAAACTTCTTACAATTATTCCTTATTTGCACAACACAGCAGCCATATAAATGTAAATTTATGCAGAAGTATTGCATTGCGATTTACTTTATCTGTTCTTTACCTCACCTACTGGGTCTGTTACCTCAGTAATTGATTCTGAATTACATTTACATTTTCTAGTAATTGCTTTTTAGCCACTGCTATTATCAAATGTACTAATGTTCAGTATTAGTTAACAAATAATTAAAAAAAAGAACAATGATGCCAACAACAAGAAGTACAACTGAAAACTAAATAAAATCTCTTTCATCTCTATGGTCACAATAAGAATTCATCAGAGCAATGATAGATGAAATGAGTGACAAACAGAAAAAGTCAAATGAAACAAATTGCACAGCTTAAAAAATAAACATTGTTTTTTAATAGATCTTAATTTTAAAACATATATGATATTCAAATTTTCATTCAGACATAGCAAATAAGTGAAATCAAGTAGCAACTTCCACTGTAGCTCTTCAAGCTCTAAGAGAGAATTGTAATCCCACCTCTGTTTTAACATAGTCAGCCACTTTAGAACAAATTTCTTAAAATTCTTACCGTGAATAGTGTGTGTATATAAAATAATCACTGTGATTCAGTAAATGCCGTGTAGGCTTTTACATGTGTGCACGCTGATGCATGGCGAACAGCAGTACTAATTACATATTCATGCAGCGCACCACATTTAAACATAAATAAGCATGGTTTCATGACTGGCAACTGTTGCTGGGCAGAAAACTGTGTAAAGCAACACGGATAGCAATACTGATTATATCAGAGCACAGTCGGTTAGCGTGTTTATGCAGAATGCCACAATGATCACCAGAGCTTAACATGTACGTTTCCATAGCTTTCAGTCTGTTAGTGCAAGACATTTGGACAAAGCCCAACATAATGGGGAGACAATAACCCAGAAATAGCAACATATTATACATATTTAGACATTTAAACTTAGAAATGTGCTAGGATAACAAGGTTTGGGTTAAGATACATTTTCTGAAGGATTTGTAGTATGAAACTCAAATGTATGTAGTGATATCAGTCCTGAGATCATCCCAGTGATATGGCAGAAAACCACAAATTTTATAAGGAACAGACCAAAAGATATAAGGCAAATGTTTGGACATACTGTGAAAATCTGGACAATTGAGAGGTGTGATAGGTATATGGTCCAAATAGTATACAAGACAGTGTAGTGCAGAATATTGTGAAATCCCATTCGTGGCAATCTGTAAAAATGTTGTGTAAATGATCTCCAAGGGTACATAGACCATGTAAAATAAACACTCAGGGGAAGTGTGTAATGAACAGGGACACACACGTGAATTGTAGGAATGAACACAGGGAAAGAGGACAGGTGAAACAACCTAATGTACAGCAGATGAGGACATGTCAATGGAAGACAGATCTAGCAGCAGCACCAATCACATATCAATATAGTACAGTAGGGACTGCACAGTGAAAATGTGCATTATGTCACTGTCATACAAAATGACATAACAATGGGAAAGATGTCTGTGTGAGATAAGCATCCTTACATGAACAATGCAGAGGACAGCTATCAGAGATGTTATATACAATTAGGGTAGGGTGCATATTGTGAAGCTGTGCAAACTGATTTGCCTGAATATGAGCGTAATCTCAGCAGAGGCCTGCAGCAAGTGGGGCACATCTAAAGCCTCATGGCCAGCATTAAAAGAAGAATACACAATCATGGACAATAGAATAATATCACCAGTAATCCCATGCCTCTGACATAACATATGTGATTTGGAGTGATCAGAGAGGGTTCTGAACAAACACACTTGTACAGCTATTATGACATGTCTGCACTCTATGAGGGATCATAGGTAGGTACTAGGCTATTGGCCCTAGGGTCTATATAAGCCTAGCCAAAAAGGTACCCTGGCTTTCGCCACCCAAGAAAATTATTTTCCTGTGCCCCTGTTGAACAGAGCCACAGAGGTGATCCCTGGGGTGAATTTCCTATTTCCCATCCAATCATCAAGATTTTTCTTGAAGAGTGCTAATGAGGAGCTATGTTTGATATAGATAAGTAGTTTGTTCTAGAGTATGGGAAGTCTCTGGGACAGGAATCTATCCCTCCAGCATGTTCTGTTCATTGTGGTGACAAGGTTTAATTCCTTAGAGTGTGTAGTTCAGAGGGATTGGGATTTATTTAAGTGGAGCATATCCAACAGCTCTGGGTTTGACATAGCTTTGTATGTTAGGCAGAGATCACCTCTGAGTAGGCAATATGTGATGGAGTAAAGCTGGAGTTATTTGAGATGGTCTGTGTAGGACATCTGTTTGAGGCTGGTAATCCTCTTTGTGAGGTATTTCTGTGGCCTTTCCAGTTGTAGATGTCTTGTGAGATGCATACCAAAAGGGGCATTGTACTCTATAATGGGTCTAATGAATGACAAGCAGAGGCGAACAATGACCTCTTTTTTCCTGGATGAGAAACCTTTTGTGATGAGGTGTGCCACATAGAAGGATTTCCTGACTACTGTGGCGATGTGATTATCAAAGGAGAGACTACTGTCCACCTGTGTCCCAAGGTCTCTTATCACACTTTCGGTGTTAAGTAGACTACCACCTATGTGGTAATGACATACAGTTAAGTAGACTACCACCTATGGGGTAATCACACACACTGTCCTGACACTGTAACATTTGCTGGAGGTGTTAGAAGGAACAATAATATACCTTTATGTGACATTATGATCAATACAGGCTAGCTGATTGGTGTGCATGATATATATATATATATATATATATATATATATATATATATATATATATATATATATATATATATATATATATATATATATATATATATATATATATATATATATATATGTATATCCCAATCCACATTGTTACAAATGTTACCCATGACACTAATGTTGTTAAACAGCTATGTATGTACTGTGTGTATCACCGGAACAGGTATCCTACATGCATCTGGTGTAACAACTTAATGTGGTTTCCACACCATCAGACATATTGTCTGTGCCACAAAAAGAATACCTAGGTATGGCCAATAAGATGTGTGACAGTTCACTGTGGCAAAGGTGGTACACTTCAGTTACACATCACTGGAAGATTTGTAGTGAGGTACATGAAGAACGGTGCATTGTACTTAGTTACTCCTGTGATGAAGGCTGTGAACCATGGAGGTATTATGGCCTGTGATGTGGATGTCCTAAACTTATTCAGTAGTTGTAGCAGTTGTGTTACATATAAGAGAGTAGCCAGCACTGTGGCCACATGCTGATGTACGTTCCACATACCATCTACCCCAGGACACATGTGACATACCTAGTGGTCTGATTATAGGGTGTGATGTCTACATTATACCTCAGTTGTGTGTTTGTTTTCCTGATGTAACAAATCTCCCCATCTTTTTGTGTCATTGCAGGTGTTGTCATGGCTGTGGCAGTAGTCTTTGGTGTGTGCTGATACTGTCTGTATTATACTAATATCACAGTTGGAGTCAATGATTGCCCACAATCTGCAGTCCTTCAGAAAACTGTCTGGACACTGGATGTGTCATTTGCGATATCTGTGGCTTAAATAATGGACAGGAAAGGGTCTTGCAGGCAGCCCTGATGTATGGACTTCATCACTGGACCTGAGATATAGTTCACTTCACACATTTCAACATATTTCAATGCCACATATGTGATACAGTGTTCTCCCCACTTGGTGATATAGGTGTTTATGGCCATAGCTGACAGTGAATACCTCAGTGTGGATTTGTGTCAAATGCTTTGGGCTTGTCAAGTTCAAAAGAATGATAGTATTGTCATCATGCATGCCCTCTTTGAGGACATCTAATGAATGTAACAGACATGATGTAGCATTAACAACTCACACAGGTCTGTTGCACACAGCCAGGATATTACTATCCATTTAGTTAAAGGTCCATAATGACATGTTGGTCTACCTCACAGATGAGGAGAGTCAGGATGTTTCTATATATGCATGGATCAGGTGCTGCCCCTCCAACTCACATGGATGCATGTTGATGTACACCATTCTACAGGAACATAGTCTGCATGGAGGGTGTGTGGTATGTTGTGCACATCATAAGTAACACCATAGTATTCAGATCTGAGGATTATATTGCAGCACTGTACTAGAACCTCATCAGAACACTAATAGAGTATAATGCTCTCTTTTGCATGTACCTCACCAGACACATGCAGCAGCTGGAGAGACCACAGAGGTTTCTCATCAAGAAAACACAGGGCCTACAAATCATGCCATGATGTAAGTGGATAGACTGAAAGCCATGTCACTGTAATCTGGATTGTATAGGATGAGGTGACTTCTGCCTGGCCTCCAGGCCAGTCTCTGATCCTGCCCTTAAGGCAATAGTGCACATCCACAAATCAGATATAGCTGATGACATCAGCAATGTCTGGTGAGGAGATTATGGAAATAGCAGTTCCCCACATGCTGGTGTAAAAAAAGTCTCTCTGTAATATCAGGCAAGTGCACACACACACACACACACACACACACACACACACACACACACACACACACACACACACACACACACACACACACACACACACACACACACACCAGTTGACTGCAGTGAGAACAGAACCCCTACCTAAGTGCACAGACCACATCACTCTGTATTTGAGGCAAGTGCCACAGCTCAAGCCTGACTTGGACTGTCTCAGACAACACTTTATAACTAATGACATCAGCAGTTTCTGGTAGGGGAATGTGGTAATAACAGTGTCCCACATGCTGGTGTAAAAGGCTCTCTCTATTCCAGAGGAGCAGTAATCTCTGAGAGATATATCTGTCTCTCCAGCATGTTCTGTTTATGTCACATGCTAGGTTGAGATCCCTGGAGCAAGTTATTCTTTTCCCATTTGATTTGTGGATGTCCAGAATTTTCAGTAGGGCAGGGTCTGAGACTGCTGTGTAGGCCAGATCACCTCTTAGCATCCTGTATGATACTGAGTACACTGACAGGGCTCAGTCTTTCTATATATGTCATGTTTTGGAGGGTCTGGATTCTCCTGGTCAGAAACCTCTGTGGTTTCTCTAGTTGCTGCAGGTGTCTGGTGAGGTACATATAGGAGGGACCATTGTACTCAGTTAGTGGTCTAATAAGGGTTGAGTATAGCAGAGCTATGACCTCCCTGGTCTTGGATGCAATGCGCTTGTTTATGATGTGTGCAATGTCGAATGAGTGCCTTACCACTATGGACACATACTGATCGAAGTTTAGATTGCTATCAATCTGTGCTCCTAAGTCTTGCATCACTGAATTTGAGCTTTGAGGCATGCTATGTATATAATAATTAGCAATGGGTACTTCTTTGACAAAGGGGAAAATGTGGCATTTTTTGCATTACGTTTGAATCCATGAGTTTGGACACTAAAGAAGGACAAAAACACCTGTACCAATTGGCTAGACAGAGGGACCAGGCTTGGAAAGATGTGCAGCAGGTAAGGATGATAAAGGATAGTGAGGGAAACATACTTACAAGCGAGGAGAGTGTGTTGAGCAGATGGAAAAAGTACTTTGAGGGGCTGATGAATGAAGAGAATGAGAGAGAAAGAAGGTTGGATGATGTGGGGATAGTGAATCAAGAAGTGAAACAGATTAGCAAGGGGGAAGTAAGAACAGCTATGAAGAGGATGAAGAATGGAAAGGCTGTTGGTCCAGATGACATACCAGTGGAAGCATGGAGGTGCTTAGGAGGAATGGCAGTCGAGTTTTTAACCAGATTGTTTAATGAAATCTTGGAAAGTCAGAGGATGCCTGAGGAATGGAGAAAAAGTGTTTTGGTGCCTATTTTTAAGAATAAGGGTGATCTGCAGAGCTGTAGTAACTACAGAGGGATAAAATTAATCAGTCACAGCTTGAAGTTATGGGAAAGAGTAGTGGAAGCTAGGTTAAGAAGGGAGGTGATGATTAGTGATCAGCACTATGGTTTCATGCCGAGAAAAAGTACTACAGATGCGATGTTTGCTCTGAGAGTATTGATAGAGAAATATAGAGAAGGTCAGAAGGAGTTGCATTGTGCCTTTGTAGATTTAGAGAAAACATATGACAGGGTGCCTAGAGAGGAGTGTGGTATTGCATGAGGAAGTCGGGAGTGGCAGAGAAATATGTAAGTGTGGTACAGGATATGTACGAGGGTAGTATGATAGTGGTGAGGTCTGTGGTAGGAGTGACAAATGCATTTAAGGTGGAGGTGGGATTACATCAAAGATCAGCTCTGAGCCGTTTCTTATTTGCAATGGTGATGAACAGGTTGACAGACAATCAGACAGGAGACCCCGTGGACTATGATGTTTGCAGATGACATTGTGATCTGTAGTGAGAGTAGGGAACAGATTGAGGAGACCCTGGAGAGGTGGAGATATGCTCTAGAGAGGAGAGGAATGAAAGTCAGCAGGGCTAAGACAGAATAAATGTGTGTAAATGAGAGGGAGGATAGAGGAATGCTGAGGATGCAGGGAGTAGAGTTGGCAAAGGTGAATGAGTTTAAGTACTTGGGATCAGCAGTTCAGAGTAATGGTGAGTGTGGAAGAGAGGTGAAGAAGAGAGTACAAGCAGGGTGGAGAAGAGTGTCAGGAGTGATATGTGACAGATGGGTACCAGTAAGAGTGAAAAGGAAGGTCTACAAGAGGGTAGTGAGACCAGCTATGTTATATGGGTTGGAGTCGGTGGCATTGACAAAAAGGCAGGAGTCAGAGTTGGACGTGTCAGAATTAAAGATGTTAAGATTTGCACTGGGTGTGAGGAGGATGGACAGGATGAGGAATCAGTATATTAGAGGGTCAGCTCAGGTTGGACAGCTTGGAGAGAAAGCCAGAGAGGGGAGATTGAGTTGGTTTGGACATGTGCTGAAGAGGGATGCTGAATGGGGGATTGTGTCAAAGGCTTTGGCTATATAAACATTGGCAATATGTCCTGTTTTCCCCTCATTCAGGGCTTTGGGGACATTATCAAAGAAGTCCACTAGGTTTAATAAGCAAGATCTACCCTTGACAAAACCAAATTGAATCTGATCAGGAGTGTTGAAGGTCACCTATGTCCCTGTGGATATAGTCTGTGATGATTCTTTCCACAGCCTTGCAGATACGGCTGGTTAAGCTTATGGGTCAATAGTTTCCAGGGTCAGTTGATGGATGTGTAGGCATGTTCTAGCTCTACATGCTGCCAGACAGACCTGCATTGCATATCACACATATGATATTAATTTATGTAATGTAGTTGATATATGTGTGAAAAAACTGAGATGCCATGGTTGCAAAGCATGGAGGAGGCAACGTATGGCTACATTGTAAATATGTGACATATTATTAGACAGGGCCTTCAGTTTATGTTTCCACATGTAGTTTCATGGCATAAAGAGTACATGTACAGTAAACAGCAGTAATGCATGCTAATAGTGATTTTGCATAACGCAGTGGCAAGCAGTGGGTTTGCACAATAGTTGGCAAAGTATTTGCATATGCAAGATACACATTTCCATTATTTTCCCTGTTCACGCATAGTTAAGCAGTGTGCAAACATGAGCTGCATTGTTAAAAATCTGAGAATTAGTATTGAGTCTATGAAACACACCTGCTGCTTAGCTGACTCTGTGTCAGCAGGTGCAAATGCATTGACAAATTTCTTTTTGAGCACAGATGAGACTGGGTTTGAATCCAGGTGTATGTAATACTTTTAAATAAACAGTTGATGATATAATGACATATTATTCTTTATAGTACATTCAGCACATGTTATTGTGTGTGTTGATGTAGTGCAGCAGAGTTATGCAGCATTGCATGAAGGTGACTGCAGAATTGTAAAACTGCTCACCATCGCTTGACTTTGGTGCACGATGCCAAACTCCGGTAAATAGAGGCCAAAAAGTGAATGGATCCATTGTTTGTTCTAGTGCTTATGTGTGTTGTGTGTGATTCTATTTTTTTATCAGATTATGGGTGTTAAAATGGGGTACATATGAAAGTGGTGAAATGGAGAGCAAGCAGGGAGAAGAACAAAAAGAAAGCAATACAAGAATATGGAGGAGGGAGGTAGGAAAGAACCATAGCTTTCCATTTCTTCAACAGTAAAAGCTGATCATATGTGCAGAGTATTAGCTGAATTTAGATGGTCACCTCCACAGAGACAGGTGACAACAACATAGTCATGTTATATAGCCAACTGGACTGAATCAGGTTTGTCAAGAAGACACAAAGTTTGTTTGTTTGTTTGTTTAATTTAACTGTTGAGGCTCTCCACTAAAGTGTGCTAGCCTGTGTAACTGATTTATCACTGTTTCTGCATTTTCTGTGTGTTTCTATCAAAAAAACAAAAAAATAATCCTTGTTTTCCCGCCTCTCCTCGACTAGTTTAGACCAATTTACAGGCATTGCTGTATTCTGGGCTGTGGTGTAGTTCCTGTGTTGTCCATTACCTTACTTGGATAGAGGGAAGTTTCTTTGCTCACCAGTGGGAGTGGGGAGCCTTGAGCAGCCTACCTGTCCCTGTAGGAAGTGACCTTAGCACAAGAGCTGTAGTAATTGGTTGTTTTGGACCATTTGTAGCTCTTTTGTAGTTCCCTGTTTAAAATCCGCGTTTGCATGGCTTTGCGCGATTGTGGCAGCGCCGGTTAAACAAGGTTAAACTTCTTCTGGCTCCGCCAAGTCTGCTCTTCAAATTTTCCCTTAAGGAAGCTTTACTCTTAGTATAATCAGACTACTCGCTATATTATAAGCCTAGCACTTGTTCTCAAAACTTCTCTACTAAGTAAGCACTCTCGTACTAAGTAAGCACTACATCCACCTACCACCCCTGTGAATATCCACTTCCCTTAAAGGCACAGCACTCTCTTATATGGTTCTAGCATGTCAAGAGGTAGATTACTGATGTCCTCTCCAGTTCAGCTGGTTAATCTGGGTATCTTGAGACAATGCTACAATTGTTTCATGTACACAGACAACCCTCTCCTCCTCCCAACAAACACAAATACATGTGAGAGATGCAACTATATAGCCAAACTGGAGGCTGAACTCTCTCAACTCAGGGCTGGCATGACCAGACAGGAGGAGATGGTAACCACACACACAACAAACCCAGTCCCACATAGACCTACCACAACTGCAAACCAAACACATAAAAACACAAAGACATACTCGGAGGCTCTAATAAAAAACTTACCAAAACAACAGAGGCTCCCAAAGCAGACATCCAAAAATCCACCACCTCAAAACAAAACACATGCAACACATACTTCAATAAATCAGTGTGTCAACCAATCACAGCCCTTAAGGCCAAACACCATGCCTGATACACTAGTAATAGGTAACTATAGTCAGACACACTGATGTCCCGCTTACCAGGCTGAACAAGGAGAAGGTGACTGTGAGCTGCCTATCGGGAGCTAGGATCCACCACATAACACATGCACTCAGGTCACTCCAAAGCAAGTACAAATATGACTCTGTCATTGTCCATGCTGGCGTGAATGACCTGAGAAGTACCTCCCTGGACTACATGAAAAGAGACATAGAGGAGCTCTCTGATTATGTAGCCCAGGCTGGTATGACCCTGACCCTGAGCAGCATCTTGCCCTCACCAAGAATGATGCCACAATACAAAGACAAGATGATCAGCTTTAATAATTGGCTCAAGTACTGGTGTCATTCTAAGGGGATCCAATGTCTGTCTGCCTGGGATGACATGTTGGACAAGCCACGCTGCTTCGCAAGGGACGGCTTGCACCTGTCACCACTGGGCTTCCGGATATTGGCTAAGGCTCTTGCCACCCCATAGTGCCTTTTAGGCAAGGCTCAAAAGACAAACCCACCTCCTTAGAAAACAAAAATGGAAAAAAACTAAGAGTAATGCTGCTCAACGCCAGAAGTCTAAATCTCAAGATGCAGGCACTCAATGCACTCCTCATTATGGAGAACATCGACGTCTGTGCAGTAACTGAAACCTGGTTCAAGGCTCCTGAGAGCACCCCAGCGCTACCAGGCTATACCTCGTATCATGCTTTTCGGCCCCAAAACCCGGGCCGAACCACAAAGGGAGGGGGAGTGTCCATATTCATCAAGGACACCCACACCTCCAGGTTAGTAGCAACACATGAAGCATCAGAGACCATACAGGTGCAACTAACCATAGGCAAAACTGCTATACAACTGGTAGCATGTTACAGACCACCCTCCCAATCTCAGGAACCCCACTCAGCCTTCCTGAAGACATTGGAGGATATGAATGTATCACAAAATACCATCATACTGGGAGACTTCAACTACACAAACATAGATTGGGTACATTATTCTAGCCCTAACACCCTAGCCCAAAGGTTCCTGGAATTCATAAATTCAAATGCACTCGAACAACTAGTCACCTCTCCCACTAGGGGAGATAATATACTAGACCTGATCATCACAAACATGGAGACAAAATGCTCCACACCGGAGGTATACCCCTCACTAGTGAGATCTGACCACAAACTAATCACCCTGGATATACATATCCCACCTCCACCCCCAGCACAAAAGACCACAGTGAAAAACTTCTCAAAAGCAGACTTCACTCTTCTTAAAACTGAGATGGTATCTTTTAAGCCCACTGGGCCAGTGGATACCACATCCCACAATGCCGAATCCTTCACGAATGCTTTCTATGGACATCTCCAAGAATGTATGGATCATGCAATCCCAAATAAATCCAAGTCCCTCTCCACCAAAGGCAAGCGTCCTGTTTGGTGGACCTCAGCCATTAACAAATTGTATAACAAAAGAAGGAAGCTACTGCATGACAGAGCAAAATCCCATAAAGGGAAGACATCTCTGATCAACATTAGCAGAAAACTACGTTCTCTCATAAAAACATCCAAGGCCAACTTTGAGAGAAAAATCGCTAAGGACATTAAAGATAACCACAAAGCTTTCTTCAGCTATGTTAGAAACCTGGGCGGAAACCCTCAGATATGCTCAGAGTTAGTTCACAACAACAAAAAATACACTGAACCCACAGATATTGCCAACATTCTGGCTGACAGGTTCAGTGCAAATTTCTCCCCTCCCTCACCCCCAAAAGAAGAAATACTTATCCCAGCTGAATGTAATCTCCCTATCATCTTAGATGTCAAAGTGAGAACCGCCCTCAACAAAGCTAAAAACACAGCATCAATGGGACCTGACGGTATCCCGGGTTGCGTGCTACGTGAACTCCAAGAGGAGCTAAACCCGCACATAAAAATGCTATTTAACCTTAGCCTTACTACAGGATATGTACCTGAACAGTGGCGTACAGCAACAGTGGTCCCACTCCACAAAGGGGGTACCTCTACAGACCCTGGGAACTACCGCCCCATAAGCTTAACCAGCCTGGTCTGCAAAGCTATGGAAAGAATCATTATGGAACTCATAAACAGAGACATAGGGGACCTACAGACACTTGACCCCACCCAGTTCGGCTTTGTAAAGGGCAGATCTTGCCTTTTGAACCTGGTTGACTTTTTTGAAATAGTCACTATTGCCATTGATGAGGGCAAAGCAGTCCATACAGCCTACCTGGACTTGGCTAAGGCCTTCGACACAATACCCCACTCAGGCATCATAGATAAGCTCAACAGCTTAAACGTAAACCCTTATGTCACTAGATGGGTTGCAAACTGGCTACAGGACAGAACCCATAAAGTTAAAATCGCTGGAGCAATGTCAGACTCAAAGCAAGTCACAAGTGGTGTCCCACAGGGATCTGTCCTGGGACCCCTCTTGTTCGGCATTTATTTCTCAGATGTTAAAGCAAACATGGGAGGGTTGTGGCTGACAAAGTTCGCAGATGACTGCAAACTAGGCAACATAGTCGATACACCAGCGGACACATACATCCTACAAAAAGGCCTCACAGAAACGGACAACTGGTGCCGGAGTCACGACCTTAAACTAAATTCCAAAAAATTTATAGTCATCCCCTTTGGGAAAAGCAAAGTACCCACAAATTATCACATAGACAGCAACCCACTGAGTACAGAAAAAGTAATCAGAGACCTAAGGACCCAAGTCGACAGTGACCTCTCATTTGACGCCCACGTTGCCAAAGTGGTTAGAAAAACATTCTACCTTGCACACCTCATCATGAAGAGATTCACATCCAGATCCAAGGATGTCATTGTATCCCTATACTCCTCCCTCATCTGACCCATGATTGAGTACAATGCCCCATTTGGTATGTACCTCACCCAGCATTTGCAACAGCTGGAGAGACCACAAAAGTACCTCACCAAGAGGATCAAGGGTCTCCAACATATGTCTTATTCTGCCAGACTAAAGAAACTCCAGCTCTATTCAGTAGCATACCGCCTGCTCAGAGGTGATCTCTGCCTGACGTACAAGGCCATGTCCAATCAGGATCTGATGGACATGCTCCACCTCAAAAAATCCAAATCCATCAGGACCACGAGAGCTAAAGACTTAAACCTCGGCACAAGTATGAATAGGACATGCTGGAGGGATAGATTCATAACACAGAGGCTTCCCATGCTTTGGAACAAGATCCCAGTTCATGTTAGGCAGAGCCCCTTACTGACTCTCTTCAAGAGAAATCTTGATGAGTGGTTGGGAGATTGTAAGTTTACCCCAGGGGTCACATCTGTGTCACTGCTAGACAGGGGCACAGTAAACTAATTCTATTATATAAGGGGACCTTTATTGTGTCACTACTAGACAGAGGCACAGTATTCTAAAACTATTCTGTGCATTTTTGTACCATTTCATGGGGTGGCGAAAGCCACATCGCTATGACTAGGCTTACAAATGCCCCAGGGCAGATAGCCTAGTATTAAACTATGAAACTATGAAACATGTGTGAAATGGAGAGCTATGCATGGGACAATATGTGTTTTGTGTGACAGGTGCCTATTTTTTAATTCAGTAAGAAAGGAATGCTGGATAAGGGGCATTGGTATTTCTGGGTCAGATAAGTTGGGTAGGCAGGAAGCAAGTGCAAAAAAATCAAGAAAGACAAGATAGAGGGATAGTGAGGGACACAAAAGGTTGGGGGACACAATGATTGGGTTGAAGGAGGAGACAACACATGAACATGCCCATCAAAAATGGAGAATCGAGTCCTCACCCACTGGACTGTCATCACTGTCCCCTTACTCTGTTGGCAGCTGGACTGCTTGACATCTTTTCCTTCTTCCCACCATTAAGGACAACAGCCTCTCCTCCCTATGCACCAACCCTGACATCTCCCAGCAGGTGATGAAATCCCCACCTCTGCCACTCCTCCCAGAGGGTACCACTACACCAACTGGCAGTACTACCTGAGGGCACAGGCAGTGCAAGGGCATCAGAGGCAGTGAAACCAGGTTAGGTCCCAGACGTGCTAGGCATTGGTGCTGGAGCCAGTGGAGAGGCGGCAGGGTGATCCACTCAGGCTGGCCTGCCTCACTGTACTGTGTAGAATTTAGTGATTTGGTACACATGGATGAGATGGAGACATTTTGACAACACATAATAGAAAATGAAAAAGAGAGATAAGGGATGGGGTGAGAGAAAAAAAGAGATAATATTAGTACCATCATATGTGGAGTACAATGCATTAACACAATTATACAACTATTTTAAATGAAGTATTACAATTAAGTATATATCTTAACAAATACACACTATACCTACAGATTGCTGAAAGTAATCCTTGAAATGTGCATATATTGTACATATGCATGTTCTCAATTATACATATTAAAGTTAACAACAGTGCATTTTTCCCACTTGTACAGAGTTTAATTTAATGTAAATATTATTAAAGAAATGCAGTACTGTACAGTTGTGACTTGTGGAATTTGAACCTAGAACCTCTGACTATAGTCTTATAACTGACTCCTAAAGTTGGTTTGTGCTACAGACTAATGCATGCACACTTGCTTTTACAGTCAGGATATGGATGTTCAATTTGCTATAACTGTATAAAAAGTCTATCTTTAACTTTTAAAGCTACAGTAATACTACTCTTGTGCTGCATACATACCACTTGCTTCCCTCATTCTCTCCATTTGAGCAGCATGAGCATGTCAATTGAACTGTGTCAGCATTTACTGGGGAAAGAACAGAAGAGCATTATGCATACCAGTCTTGCCTATATTTAGCTTTCTAAGTATTTCAAATACTCTCTTATTGTCATACTTACACAGCTGTGGGATATCTGCAGTCTCAAATTCAGTCAACCAATGGTTGACGGTATCCATTTTGCATCTATGTAGGTCATTAAAATGATGCCTGCACTGTTCTCCAGTGCATGGGATGCCAGTAGCACTGGATACAGCCTGAGCCAAACTACTACATGCTTCATACTTGTACTGGGAGCCAGAATAGTCATCCTGCAAAAGCTTTAGCTGTGGCCCTTTACTGGGACTCCAATACATATCCTGGACTCTTACGACACCCCACCTCTGTGCCCTAAACTGGGCAGCTTCCCCGCTAACTCAGGATATGTCTGACACCTGACCTAGAGCAATGGAAAGTTATGCCAATTCCAGTTATCATGTTTACTCGTAGTGAGCAAACCTGAGCAGCAATGCCAACCGAGTTTGCACAATGTTAAGCAGAGTGCAGCAGTGTCAAGGAAGGATGGCATATATATTTGAAATAGGAAGGTTAATCTGACACTTAACCTTAAATTGAGGGGTGTCTGGTGATGTAGCTTGGAAATATGTATTGAAAATGTCCAGTCACCCTAGGAGCCCCTCAAGGCTCTATACTAGGACCCCTCCTCTTCTCTATCTTCATAAACTACCTTCATACTACCATCCCAAATGCACACTGTATCCAATATGCAGATGATTCTACCTTGATATGCTCTGCCTCCTCTGAAACAAATCTCCTATCCCTAACCTAGAATACCTTTAATAGCATTGAAAACTGGCTAACTAATCGACAACTGCTCCTGAATCCTAACAAAACCAAGCTGCTACTTTTCTCCCCTACCCATAGGTCCACTCATCCATTCTTCACTATTAAGTCTAACAATGGCACCATTATCTCCCCAGATGACCAAACTAAGCTCCTAGGAGTATTAATAGACAACAACTTCAAATCTGACATGCATATTGACCACACTATTAAGTCCATTAACAAAAAACTAGGCTCCCTTTACAAGGTCAAACCTTTCCTCACCCCTTTTGCTAGGGTTGTTATTGCACAAACCCATCTTCTCTCCACTCTTCTCTATACCTCACCAGTATTTACCACCCTTTCTAAAACTAACCTCAACAAACTATCCTCCTGTTACTACCATATAGCTAGATTTGCCACTGGTAAGGCATATAGGACTCACCATTGCAACAATCTAGTTCAACTTGAATGGCTGGAATTTCCTTCCCTTTTGCAGTTCAACCAGCTTATAGTAGCACACAAAGTACTCAACCAGCCTGATAATACCCCGACTCTCAACAACGTTATCAGCCCACATAATTCTCTCAGGCCACTTCGATCCTCAAATAAACTATTGGTCCTAACCCTAAAATCCAACAACACAGCAAGGGATTCTCTGTTTGCAAACTCAGTTGGTAAAATTTGGAACCTACTTCCTGCAGCTCTTACCCAAGAATCTTCTCTACCCCTATTTAAAAAAGCCTCAAAAATACTTTAAATCACACTGGTTTTGCCCCTGCCTAAACCCTGACTAACCCAAATCAACAACTTGGTGTTTCTCTATTGATCAAATGTGTTATGTTATAATGTACAGTTTTCCCTGCTAGTCACTGAGTTAAAGCTTTAGCATGTGGTAGCATATTCTTACTGTGCTAAACATTGTGAAATGATGTATCTATATTCTTTTCTCGCTTGTTAAACCTTTAGCATGTGGCAACATATTCCCACTGTGTTAAACCTTGTAAAATAATGTATCTACATTCTTTATTTGCTCTGTTTTAGTATTATTGTATTATTATTATTACTTGTTTTTTGGAGCTTTTCTCCCTGGGCCTCCACTGAGAATGGACATGTGTCCAGTCAGACTATCCCGGTCAACAAATATAAAATAAAAACATATGAAGATAACTGTTAGGTGAGTTAAGTTTGCAGGCATTCCCTGGGGGCATAAATGTCATGACATGACACATTTGTTTTTGGCTTTATACACTGATACAATTGATTTTTAAAGTGTGGGATTCAAACCTATACATAAGGGACAAAACATTTTCTTCCATAGCATTGATTTTCCATCTTAGCCACAGAAGAAGTGCTGCTCAGACATAGGAATCATTCATAAATGCAGCTGACCATCTGAGGTGTTACACATGTATGCATGTGCCCTGGCAAGGTTCTTATATATAGGTCTAGTTGTGGATGTGTCTTATTTAATTGTGAAGGCCATCCAAGTCTAGATAGCAGAATTATACTTACAGAAATATAGTAGACAGTATACCCTCAGTCCTACATCTGAAAACACACCAAGGGTGTCTTATCTCTTACAAATTATTCATATCAGCTCCATTATGTAAAGTGTTATAAATGAGAGTAAATATAATGGGAAATGGGACAACAGTAAAAACTGTCTGGAATATCCTGTATTAGAACCCAAGACCATGTGTATGACAGTCCTACACTTAGTATTGCTACAATAATGTTGAAATAACACTTGTCTATTTTGCAGTTTATTGCTATAAACTGCACTGTCACAACAGTAAAAATAGGTTGCACACCCTGTACTAGAACCTATAACCATCTGTACTCTAGCCTTACACTTAACACCTGCTGCCACAGGATTAGTGACATGACATTTCTATAAATTCCTATTCATTCTTAAGTTCTCTATGTTAACTGCCATGCAACGCTGCTTAGAATGATTGCATGGTGCCCAGCAGAATTAATTGAAGGCATCCATTTTTACTTACTGGTTGTCTGTGTCCTGTCTGCTGGTGTTTGATGACTGCAGCTGTTGGGGAACCTTGTTAACCACTGTGCAATGCTGCTAAGCAGTGTTGCGTGATGAAAAGAAAAAATTGCAAAAATGTATTCTTTTTGACCTTTGCATTTTTGCAGACACCCTGTCTGCAGGTGTTCTGTTGGCTTCCTGTTTGGGACACTAGTCAGGGTTTGTGCACTGTTAAGCATCATGCAAACAAGATAAGCACAGTCAAACCTTACATTCATTTTGTCTATTTCCTAGTTTGCTCTAAGCTATGTATCGTGCAAACACTGCCCCCCCCCAAAAAAAAAATAAACAATAAAAAGGAAAAGTAGTTGAAATGAAGGAATGCAATCTATGATATAGACATTGCAAAATGTTTGTTAGTACATAGGTCTAGATTTGAACTATCACTTTAATGAACCTTCAGAACACATTAAGGATGTCTTATCCCTCTTTGCTACACAAGCAGCTTTGCAGCAGGGAACTGAACTCATTCTACAGACAACTGCAACATCATCCACACAACTAAGAAACCACATAGTTATTTGTACATGTATAAGTTTCAGATGTGGTGCACTAAGTGATCACACAACCATTTATGACTATTGCTTGCAAAAATGCAGCTCTGTCTTAGCTCTTTGTGATTGTTGCTATTTTTGTTTTATCTGACCAGTAATCTGAGACATGCAGTCTGTAAGGCATTCTATATCAGTGTCCTTAACATGTGTGAGGACATTAAATGGGAATAATATACAGTTGTCAACAAATGAAGGGGAGGTTGGATGTTAATGAACAGAACCTGTGAATTGTGTGTTGCTTACCTACATTTCCAACCTTGAAAAAAATACTTCTATACACTTTGTGAGTCTAGCCTGACACACCCCCCTAGAGGTAGGACAGTCTGCATTGCTGTTGTGTTTTCCTACTCCCTCTCAGTAATCATTCACAGTTGCAATCCTTTAGTAACAACCACTGACGGAGTGCCTGCACTATATTTACATCTGATACACACAGCCAAGCATTTGGGATTCAGCAATTATAATGAGTTAACACCTCAGTTGCATCTTCACTGTGCCAACAGCCCTAAATCTACACCATAAAAAGGCAACCATGTAACTAGGGAACCTGAAGGTGAGGATATTTGTTTATGTGGAAAACACAAAAGAGGCTCTTACTTTAGGATGCATCTGCTCAGAAGACTACTGAGCATGAAAAGGTATGCTTGCATTTTTCAGCTATATACTGCAGGTGCTGAAATGTCATTTAAGAAAAATCTGTTTCATAGTTATATAATATATTAATTAGCAAATACTATGGTTATCTGTATGTATTACTTAGAAGTATGCTGATGGCATGGGCATTTCACAGGTATATATGATTGGCAATAGCTTAAAATGGAATTTTCTATGTTAAATCTGTACACATTTCTGGGACAGTTCATCTGATAGTACTTTTAACATTTCAGTGATGGTTTGTTAGCAAAATGTGTCATTTGTCTATTCTTTTGGGGGTAGGAGAGCAGAGCTGCATTTCTGTTTTGGCACAAACAAGGATATGTTCCTATTGTTACTCTCTCTTGTTTTGCATCTAGCCTTGCTTTGTGTGTGAATCCAATATTTTACAACCATACAATTCCTGTTGTTCATATTTAAATATATATATAACACAAAGAAAAAAAATGAAGGGTAATGCTGCTCAACGCCAGAAGTCTAAACCTCAAGATGCACGCACTCGAGACTCTCCTCAGTATGGAGAATATCAATATCTGTGCAGTAACAGAAACCTGGTTCAAGGCTCTCGAGAGCACCCCAGCACTAGCAGGTTATACTTCATACCATGCTTTCCGGCCCCAAAACTCGGACCGAACCACAAAAGGAGGGGGAGTATCCATATTTATCAAAGATACCCACACCTCCAGGTTAGTGGCACTGCACGAGGCATCGGAGACCATCCATGTGCAACTAACAGTGGGCAAAACTGCCTTTCAGTTTGTAGCCTGCTACAGACCACCCTCCCAAACACAGGAACCTCACTCGGCTTTCCTGAGAACACTGGAAAATATGAAGGTCTCTCCAATCACCATTATATTGGGTGACTTCAACTACCCAAACATTGATTGGGAGAACTACTCAAGCCCAAACACCCTCGCCCAACGGTTCCTAGAATTTATAAACTCAAATGCTATGGAACAACTGGTCACCACTCCCACAAGAGGGGAAAACATATTGGATTTGGTCATCACCAACATGGGGTCTCTATGTTCCACACCAGAGGTATACCCCTCATTGGTAAGATCAGACCATAAACTAATCTCACTGGACATCCATATTCTGTCCCCACCCCTAGCCAAGGAAACCACGGTGAAGAAATTCTCAAAAGCAAACTTCACACTTCTCAAAACCGAGGTGGAATCCTTCAAAGCCCCCAGGCCAGAGGAAAATATGGCCCAAAATGCAGAATCCTTTACAAAAGCATTCTATGGACACCTACAGGAATGCATGGAGCATGCTATCCCAAATAAAACCAAGAGTCACTCCTCCAAAGACAGGAGACCTGTCTGGTGGACCCCGGCCATAAATAAGCTATACAACAGAAGGAGAAAGCTACTACATGATAGAGCAAAATCCCCAAAAGGGAAGGCGTCTCTGATCAGTACTAGCAAGAAACTACAATCCCTCATAAAATCATCTAAGGACAGCTTCGACACTAAAGATAATCACAAAGCCTTCTTTAGTTATGTCAGAAACCTGGGAGGCAACTCCCAGATATGCTCTGAGTTAGTGCAAAATGACAAAAAATACACTGAACCCACAGACATGGCCAACATCCTGGCAGAAAGGTTCAGTGCAAACTCCCCCCCCCTTCCCCCCAAAAGAGCAAATGTCTATCCATACAGAGTGTAGCCTTCCTGAGATCACAGATGCACAGGTGAGAGCTGCCCTCTCCAAAGCAAAAAACACAGCATCAATGGGACCAGACGGTGTCCAGGGCTGCATCTTACACGAGCTCCAAGAAGAACTAAACCCTCATATAAAGTCACTGTTCAGTCTCAGCCTTACTACAGGATATGTACCCAAGGAATGGCCTACAGCAACAGTGATCCCACTCCACAAAGGTGGTGCCACAACAGACCCCGGAAACTATCACCCTATAAGCCTGACTAGCCTGGTCTGCAAAGCTATGGTGCGTATCATCATGGAAATCATAAACAAAGACATTGGGAACCTCCAGACACTGGATACTACCCAATTCGGCTTTGTTAAAGGCAGATCTTGCCTCTTGAACCTGGTCGACTTCTTTGAAACAGTTACCAAAGCCATAGATGAAGGGAAGGTAGTCCACACAGCCTACCTGGACCTCGCAAAAGCCTTCGACACAATACCCCACTCCGGCATCATAAATAAGCTCATCAGCTTAAATATCAACCCCTATGTCACAAGATGGGTTGCAAACTGGCTCAGGGATAGAACCCACATGGTCAGAATAGCAGGTGCCATGTCAGACTCTAAACCAGTTACAAGTGGCATCCCGCAAGGCTCAGTCCTGGGACCTCTCTTGTTCGGTATATATTTCTCCGAGGTACAGGCTAACACGGGTGGAGTATGGCTGACCAAGTTCGCAGATAACTGCAAACTGGGTGCCGTAATCGACTCTCCAGCTGACACAAGCATCCTCCAAAAGGGTCTCACAGAGATGGATAACTGGTGCCAGAGCCATGGCCTAAAGCTAAATGCCAAAAAGTGCATAGTCATCCCCTTTGGGAAAAACAAAGTGCCCACAAATTACCACATAGGTGGTAATCCATTAAGTACGGAAGAAGTAATTAGGGACTTGGGGACCCAAGTAGATAGCAATCTCTCCTTTGACAATCACGTTGCCAAAGTGGTTAGAAAGACCTTCTATATAGCCCACCTTATCATGCAAGGATTCACATCTAGATCAAGAGAGGTCATTGTGCCCCTCCACTCATCACTTATCAGGCCCATAATTGAATACAATGCCAGATTTGGGATGTACCTTACCTGACACCTGCAGCAACTGGAAAGACCCAAAAGTACCTCACCAAGAGGATCAAGGGGCTCAAACAGATGCCCTATGCAGTTTGGCTAAAGAAACTCCAGCTCTACTCAGTTGCGTACCGCCTACTCAGAGGCGATCTGTGTCTGACGTATAAAGCCATGTCCAACCCAGAATTAATGGACATGCTTCACCTCAGGAAATCCAAATCCCTTAGAGCTACACGCTCCAGGGACTTGAACCTCAGCACAGAAATAAATAGGACATGCTGGAGGGACAGATTCATATCCAAGAGGCTCCCCTCACTCTGGAACAAAATCCCAATCCATGTTAGGCAGAGCTCCTCACTGACCCTCTTCAAGAGAAATCTTGACGAGTGGATGGGAGATCGTAAGTTTACCCCTGGGATCTCTTCTGTGTCCCTGCTTGACAGAGGTACAGTAAACTAACCTTAAAAGGGCTACCTTCTGTGACCTACTATACAGAGGCACAGTCAACTAATCTAAAAGGGTGGCGAAAGCCAAACACACTCTGGCTAGGCTTATAAATGCCCTAGGACAGATAGCCTAGTATCAACAATGGGTAATACTGAAATGCTACCTTTCCTGTTTTATCTGGAAACATGTATTTTTAATTATGTGATACTTATGTGTATTATTCTTGTGTTGTGTTTTAGGACACTTAGGACTATGGCACCCAAGTGTCTCAATCTCTGAAAACCACCCTTCAATGACCCGGAGAATCAGATCATTGTGGAAGCTTTTAGGCAACATGGTACCTTTCTGCTTGAGAGGGGATGTGGAGATATGTCAGGCAGAATGCAAATTTGGCAGCAGATAGTTGTAGATGTGAATGCAGTAGGTGGCCACAGCAGGACATAAGATCAGGTGCACCATAGGGCCACTTTCATGATTTCATCTAAATGTGGGAGAGCAGCTTCAGTGGCCCATGATCATATGGATACTGGGGGACCTGCTACACAGCCACCACTAACAGCAAATTAAGAGATCATGTCCACCACTCAGGGATCCAGACAGCTCCAAGGAAAGCACAGAATGGCATGTCTTTGACATTGGTGCTATTGTTTCAGGGACAGCAAGATGTCCCAGGAGGAACTTCCAGGTAGGCTTATGTATCTCAATTGTTAAACACTTTTGTATACTAAAACAGTTACATCAATGCATTAGTTCTGTTTAACAATAAATTGGTTGGGGGGACTGTAGATTGCTACAGTTAATAACACATTCTCATTGATTACACATGGAGTTTAGGTTGGACTGTCATCCAAGTTCTTGTTGAAAGTATAGTTAATGGGCATATAAAGGGCAAAAAGTTTTACCCTTGTGTTACTGTAAATTGTGATGATGTTGTCTTTTCCTTTTGCTTACCTTCTTCCAGGACCATTCAGCGTGGGGAACAGACTCTCATCTGCACATGGTAAGCCAAACATCTTTTTATCAGTACTGATGAGCAGTCCAAAGAAATATTTAGTGTGTGATGTTGGTGTCAGGACTGTTGTGCTTGTTGCTGTACTGTCTGTAATAGTGGCACCAATGTTAGTTTGTTAGCATATATTGGACTATAGTAGTGTAGGTATTCATTTTTTTCCTGTGTTTGTTGCTTATTATCATAGGTGATCTTGACATGGAAGTGTGGGACTTCTATCACATGATGTCAGAGTATCAGCAGACACTGATGATGATGGTGGCCAAAGAGAGGCACAGTCAGGGGGTGCAATGATTGAATCTGACACTGAGGTTGACATACAGCTATCCCTTTTAATTCCATTGGACACAGCTTGTAGGCCTATGGCTAATTTCAGTGAGCACAGATATTGGACAGGTGGAAAGTGAGACAGTCATTCAGGAAAGTGTGGTTATTGTGGCTTCAGTGCCTGTTGACTCTGACTGTAGCCAAAGTGTGGGTAAGGTGCCATGCAGGAGGGTTGTTAGGGGTGCTGGGAGGAGGCCTGCTGTCCATCTTTCACCTGATCCAATTTTCTCTTCCCGTGCCACTCAATGTATGTTTAGGGCCCTTATTGAGGCACAAGCATATTCCCATATGTCCTCCAGAGAAATGGTTAGTGTTATAGATGTGGCACAGGCTGACATGCTTACATCCTAAAGGAGGAATTGTTCTCAATAACTGGTCTAATCAATGCCAAATATAAGGGCATATATATATTTTTTCTGACCATGTAAAGTTATAAACAGGACAATGGAAGCAAGGGCTTGGCACCTCTTTCTAGAGAGATCATCATACCACTGTACTTGGCCCATATCAGGCCCATCATAGAGTATAATGCCTCCTTCAGTATGTACCTGACCAGACACATGCAACTGGAATGTCCAGAAAGGCTCCTTACAAAAAGAATACAGGGAATAAACACAATGTCCAACACTGACTGCCTCAAAGCTCTGTCTCTTTACTCAGTATCATACAGACTTCTGAGAGGTGATTTTTGCCTGGCATGCAAGGCAACCTTGGACCCTGTTTTGATTAATCTTTTGCACATCCACAAAACAAATGGCATCAGAACTACTAGATTAAAAGACCTACATTTTGTTCCTAGCATAAATAGGACATATTGGACAGACAGATATGTTTCTCAGATGATTCTCATTCTCTGGAGCAGGCCCCCCATCCATGTGAAGCAGAGTTCCTCCCTATCCTTATTTAAATGTAACTTGGACAAGTGGATGGGTAATGAGAAATTCATCCCTGCTCTGGTTCCTACATCTCTGATGGACAGAAGCAGTCAGTAAATCACCTCCTATAAATTAAATATAAATCAAATTTGTGGGTCACATTTGGGATGCATGCCAAGGCTTTCAAGGGCCCTATTAGTTGTTAGCCTATTATACACCTATAAACCTATGAATCTATTAACCTTGTTTCCAAAACTGTTTTTTATATTCTAAAATCGTTGCAGTTTTTCTTTTGCCTTAAATGACAATTAAAATCTTCAACCCATAATATTCAATTTGTACTTCTTCTTCTAGCTTTTTCGCTATCAGGGGTCACCACAGTGAAGCAATGGTCTGCAGAACGATTGGCAGTGGAGTTTTTATGGTGTCGAGTTGCTAACATGGCACCCAACCTTCCACAGAAGGCACACACAGTTACACCTAGGGCTAATTTAGAGTGTTGAATCCACCTACAGCATGTACTTGGTAGGAAACCGGACCTTGAGGAAACCCACATAACCACAGGGATGACATACAGACTCCGCACAGAAGGTATCCCAGCCGAGAATTGAACCGGAGAACTTCTTGCTGTGAAATGGCAACACTAACTGCTGCACCACCGTGGCCGCCCTATTTCATTTTTACTAATGCATTATATATTTTTTTCAAATACTATCCTTTTTCTTTTGGTTCCACTGGAATAAATATTAAACATACTATACTGAAAAGCTCACTCCAGATATGCCAATAAATGAAAATTCGATCACTTCTATCTGACATATAGCTTTTTCCTATATTGGCACTCCGGAATAGTCTTTCACTCAAAATATCAGCTGCCCTCAATTATTTCTTTTTTGCTGTTTTAGTATCCCTTTTGTGACTTGTAAGATACAATGGCATACCTTTTTTCTTAACTTGTCAAAGTAGTTTCGCCTTTGGTCAGTATAACAAGTTCTTGTATTTTCTTCTAACTGTTTTCCATTTCCTTTTACAGTGCTTTACCTACACAAGTGTCAAGAGTTGCATATTTTCCTCTATTATAAATATCAAGAGTTATACATTTTATGGCATGGTTACAATTGATATTAGTTCTTTTTGGTAACAATGCAGCTGTGTATAGTAGAATGGAGATGTTTCGCACTGCTTCTTAGCAAAAGCCGCACTGCCTCATTTTTGGAATGGACCTCTGTGTGTTCTGAGCAGCTTAATTATAAAAGGCAGAAAAAAAAGGTTTGGTGTAAGAAAAGAAAAAAAAAACTAACCTCCAGGAAGTACTGAACCAGTACTGCTGCTTTTTTCCTCTTTGTTTGAATGCTGTTTAGATTTCAGAAACCTCTGTGCTGCAAAATCAGCACTATTGTATTTTCTTTTTTTTCTTGTTTTTTTCTTTTTGTATTTTCCACTTGATTTTGGATTATGGACATGATGAACTCAAGTTAAAGATAGAAGAAGCAAAGCAATTTTACTGGGACTGTAGTTGAGAAAAATACAACCTGCTTTCCCACTGACAGCAAATTCAAACTTTAACGACCAGCCTCTGTGATACTTTAAGCCACTGGATGTTTTTTCGAGACATTGAAGAAGTTAAACTACAATATTCAGTACATAGGTACAAAAAGAGATTTTCTTTTAGTATCATCTGTTTCAATTTTTTGTCCTTTCCTGCATAATGAAATACTTGCTTATGTAACTATTTATTTTTCCTTTTTTGCTTTTCCTCATTATGTGAAGTGTTTTTATTTATTCAGCTACAAAGGACTATGTCTGATGTTAGTAAGTTTCTAAGGATAACCTCACAGCATATTTCTGCCTACTCTAATTGTTGGATTTGTTGGAGTTGCTGCTTTGCTGACTCTTTAGTTCGGTGAAACAATGCTTTCTTGTTGGATATTGTTAAACTCACTGCAGAGAATAAACATTTACCTTCAGTCATTCAAACTGATGCAAAACTTCTGCCCAGTTTTTCTTCCACATTTTCCTCCCCTGTTCACAACCAGTGGAACAAACCACACTCAGACTATCTCACAGTCTTGCTTTAGTTATGTGCATCTAAACTCTCCCTGTTCTGCTACAAAAAATACAACATTAAATGAGCCCAAGACAGAGATAGTACTCTAGGCCATCACTGTAGTTACAGGTGCAATAG